>NC_050534.1:7803963-7813953 GCF_002922805.2 Oryzias melastigma
AGATTCTACTCAGACCAGGGACAAAAAAATTGAAATTCAAGTACAGAAGTTTAATTCCCTGCAAAAATTCTAGTGCTTTTTGCTGACTGTGGTCACTGAAGAGGCTTTAAAAAAAGTACCGAAGCATGAATGTCCTGAACGTGTTGAACGATTTAATACCAAATTTGGCAGAATTTGTAGAAAGTTAACAAAGAATTAAAAAAAAAAATCTCCAAAATTTCAAGATGCTTAAAAAGTATGAAAACTGTAAAAGCATTGATTGTTCAGATCTTGCTTTTGATACCAAACTTGCATAATTTGCGGAAAGTTCACAAAGAATTTAAACGCTGTCTTGATAAATCGCAAAAATTGTGAAAATTGTTTTCAAAAAATGCGTGAAAGGTATAAATACCAAAAGTACAAGTATGAATGTCTTAAACATGCTGAACGTTTTAAAAAGGCACAAAGAATTTGAAGAATTTCTTGAAAAAAGTTACAAAAAAGAAAAATAAATGCGCAAGGTATGAATACTGAAAATATAAGCATTCATGTATTGAAAAGGCTAAACGATTTTTACCAATATTGCATAATTTGCAGGAAGTTCAAAAAGAATTTGAAGAATTTCTTGAAAAAAATCGCATTATTGGAAAATCTTTAAAAATGCATTTAAGGAATTAATACCAAAAGTCAAACTATGAATGTTCTGAATGTTTTCATACCAGATTTACATAATTTGCAGAAAGTTCACAAAGAATTTGGAGAATTCAAATTGCAAAAAAATTGCAAAATAAGTTAAAGGTATGAATCCTAAAAGAAAAAGTATGTATCTCCTGAATGTGCTAAACGTTTCGATACAAATATTGCATAAATTGTAGAAAGTTCACAAAGAGTTTAAAGAATTTCTCGAGAAATGGCAACAATTGCGAAAAACTTAAAAATGCGAAAAAGGTATGAATACTAAAAGTACAAGCATCAACGTTCTAAACATACTGAACATTTTGACACCAATATTGCATACGTTTTTAAAATGCTTAAAGAATTTTAAGAATTTCTTGAAAAAAATTGTGAAAAAAAATGTGCAAAAATGTGCTGAACGTTTGATACCAATATTGCATAAGTTGCATAAAGTTCACGAAGAATTTGGGGAATTTCCTGAAAAAAATAATTGCAAAAATTGATTTTAGAAATGCGTATTAGGTATGAATACCAAAAGTACAAGCATGAATGTTCTAAACGTACTGATACCAAGATTGCAGAAATTGAGATTAAGTTTTTTTTGTTCCAAAAGACACACAGCAGAAGATATAAATAATAAAAAAGAAAAACAGTGATTATTCTTGTTGCTTCAATCTAAATTAGACTACAAAATAAAAGCCTGATAGTGGTGACGGATGTCAATTGACATGTTGTTAAGCTAAAGTGTGTTTATCTCTAAATTTGTTCGAACTCCACACTACAACGCCTTTTAACTAGAGCAGTAGAGCAGGGCCGCTCTGTGTGCTATCCTACACAGCATTTGGCGACAGCCAGCAGTGGAGAGAAATTTGATAAAGTGCCAAGCCAACCTCATTTCCCCCACTCTGTGTGTGTGTGTGTGTGTGTGTGCTGCAGTCGCAGCAGGACAGAAGCAGTATTAGCCAGCTCGGCTCACTTCACAGCTCCCTGATCTCCACCCTGCACTTCATATACGTAACTGAATCCTCACCTCCGTGCAGAAAAATACACCGCGGACAGGTACATGGCATACACCTGCTGGTGGTGCTTTGACAAAAACATTTTTTTTTTTTGGTAGCATTGTTGTGCTAATCAAGTTTAGCCATATTACTGCTGATATTTACAATATGTAGGCTGCACAACCTGTGATGGAAGGTGCATGAATTCTGACCTCCATCCATGTCATGTGGCGGATCAGGGACGAGGTTCTGAAAATACGAGCAACGCCATTGAATCCAATGTCAAAAGTGCTTTTCTGCCCGTCTCTGTCTGCGTGCTGGATGTGCGCATCTCTGGCATGGAGCCTGACTGTTCCCCTCACTACAAGGAACTCATTGACCTGAATCAGTGCAGAGCCGCGCCCCTCCTCAGGGCAGCTGCAGAGACTCTGGAGAGCCTCCGGTGGCCGAAAGGGGGAACTGCAGCCTGCAGTTTCAGAGCTGGTAGCACTGATTCTAAAAGAAGTACCAATAACTGCATGTATTCTAACCATTGAAATGAAATTAAAAAGTCATGCTTTCAAACAAAATTATTAAAATTAATGTCTGTTTAATAATATATATATATATCATAATTGTAAATAAAAGGATGAATTGTGCATTTATAAACCTCCCTGCTTGCACCGCCATCTCTCCGGAATATTCCAGATCTGCCTCATCACCAAACCCAGAGACTCTTGCTTGTGTCTGAGCGTCACAGGAAGGAGTGGGTTAATCTGTGAACCGTTGGATGAACTCCACTGTTTAATGGATTAGCCTTTCGCTGGTAGACTGACAATGAGGATGACTTCTCCGTGCCATGTTGCAGCTTTCATGAGCGGTCGTTGTGTGCCTCCGCGCTCGAGTGGTAAATCTGTAGAGATTCAGAGGTTAAGACGAGCACATGAGGATGTTGCTGTAAGAGTGAGAGAGACTTAAGTAAAAGAGAAGAGATCTGAGAATCTGTCACTTCAAAGAGAAAAGGATAATGTGTAAAACAAGCTCATCTTTCTGAGAACATAAGTCTATTTTTGACTATGAGTTTGTTTTACTTGAATTATTTAGCTTCGGCTGACATATTAGCTGCGTTTCCATTGACTATGAAATTGTGCTAATTGGATTAGCGATAATAAATTTGGCTAATGGAAACATGACAATTTCGAAAAACCTAAAAGTTCCTCTTGAAGGAAGTGGTATCCAAATTGACATATTTTGCAAAACTGCAATGGAAACACATATTTCAAATTAAATGAGTCATGTGACTAACAATCGGATACCACGCTAGCGCCACAAGAGGCCCCACAGCATCACACAACTTGAGCGTGTCATCTGGGTTTGTTGGATCCAGAGCTCCTCTGTAAAATCACCAACCACCATTTTCCAAAATCTCTTCTTCCGTAGCCACTCCCACCTAGCTTGCGGCTCCATGGCCTGAATAAGACGCCGACGTCTCCTTTGATAGGTGATGATGAACGCTTGTGCTGTGGCAGAAATGTGAATGTATCTGTTGTGGATCAAAGTATTGTTTACTTGTTTTTGAATAACATATCGCAAGAGTTTATTGTGTTTATTCGCATAACAGTTTTTAGGCTATTTTGGAGTTTAGCTAGTATTTTAGCTTTATGCTAGTTGTTTTGGCTAAAGTAGAAATTTTACCCGTTTTTTAGGCTAATTTGGAAATCAGATAATATTTAAGCTATCCATCAGCTTCAGCATTTTGAACTATTAAGTTTTGCATTTTTAGCTATCATCTTCAAGGATTTCGGCTATCATTTTCATTTTTTTCAGCTATCGTCTTTAGCATTTTCAGCCATCAGTTTTAGCATTTTCAGCTATGAGCATAAGCGTTTTCAGCTATCAATTTAGCGTTTTAAGCTTTCAACTTCAGCGTTTTAAGCTTTCAGCTTCAGCGATTTCAGCTATCAACTTCAGCATCTACAGCTGTTTAAACTAGCATCTTCAGCGCCCAAATTCAGCCTACAGCATTCACGCTAGCATTATCACAGGTAATGCAAAATATCTAGTTATCATTTTAAATAGTGGTTCTTTTCGACGTTTCTAGAATTTTGATAACGTTTTGCGCATATGTGTATTGAAAACGCAGCTATTGTTAAACGAACCCCTCATCATTTTCTGGATACTAACAAAGCCGCCAATGACTTTTCAAATGATGTTTGTTGGTTTTTTATATTCCTGTTTTTTTAACAAACCTAGCTAGCTTTTAAGCTACGTTGAAGCGACTACTTCCTATGAAAAGTCAATGTAAAAAGGCCTATCATATCTCCACGTTCAAAACTTGCGTTAACACAACACTATGCAAATTTTTAATACAGTTTTCAGGCTCTACGTGCAAAATGAGAATCAATCGAACATTTGTTGAAAGTTATGAAAATTGATCACGGAGGAGAAATTATTCGTTGCATTTTGTGCCTGACCAAGTCTTTTATATATCAGTTGTGAAAGTAAAAGTCTGGAGCAAGATTCACAATATTTGACACATTTTGCACCAAGCATCCTCCAACTGTAAGTACATGCACTAGTATCAGATAGCAATAGTCCAGTGTGAACACTGTATTCTGAAAGCGCGTTAAAGAATCAGCATTTAGCATGTCACGTAGCATTAGTCAGTAACAGAAAAATACTCTTTATTTTATTTTGATGAGAAACAATCAAAAGTAGCTAAAGTATCAATATTATTTGTGGATCCATTTTCTGTTTTCTTACTGGCTCAACTCAACTAGTGGGAGAGAGAGGGATCCAAAATTTCCTGCTTCTTGTGACGATTTCCCATGTTCAACTGATCAAAAACGTATAGATTCTTGACACACTGAAGGCAAATGCATGTTTTAAATGGAGCCATTTTCTCACGTCGAGTCGTAGATCTGAGTAATTACATCAACTCTTTGCACAAACCATGAGCTCTTGGTTTGATTCCCCCACATGTGCATCGTCTCTGCGGCGCATTCGCAGTTTAACAGCCGTCAAGGCGTTTACGTCATGCGCCCACAGCTGGACGGAGCAGCCCCCCCGACTCTGAGAGATTCAGTGTTTGTGTGTGTGTGGGGGGGGGGTAGTTGTGCAACCTCGTTACCGACACAGCTCCCCCTGCATGTGTACCCCGAGCCCTCTCATTGGCCGACGGGGCACACTCCCTCCACGCTCAGCCCCTCCCACTGCCTTCCAATCAGGAGGACCTGGACGCCTCAGCTTGGTCGCCATGGCAACTACAACAGGGAAGCTTCGAGTACACATCCCCTTTTCCCCCCCCCCCTCTTTCTGTTCTTTTTTGTGTTCTGTACAACATCTAATACAAACCACGTTAATCATTCATTTTTACAGTGATTTAACTTTTATATTTAAATAAATTGTACATATGTGATCATTGTCGTCCTTTAATCAGACGAGGTATGACTGTTCAAAGCGTCAGACAGCATCTCAGAAGCTTCCGGCGTTCCTCGTCATCACCGACTGACCGTCCGCTCTGTGACTCACTTCTTCCAACACCTTTTTTTTTTTTAATCTGATCACAAATCAGAGGAAGGAGGCGTGTGAGCAGGAGAGCCCTCAGAGTCCGCCTGATTGGTTCTCTCTCAGGAAACCCCGTCATCATCCGTTCAGGAATACCATAAAGATGTTCCTTCTCGTCAAATAAAAATCGTTAGAAATGAAGAGAAAACAGATTTGTGGAGGAAGAAGGGAGGAAAAAAAGGAGGAGAGGAAGAGGGGGAAAACCTGCAGTGCAACATGGTCTGAATTATTCATCGACATCTGAGGGCGAGAAACGAGGAGGAGAGGACGGCTGGAGAGGGGACGGACGACGGGAGATCAAAATTTGGAGAGATTAGACAAAAAAAGAGAGGAAGGAGAAAGGTGGAGCGGCAGAGGAGACTCTGTGTTCCTGACACTCCAGTCACGTCCGAGCTGTCTGCACCCTCCCTCTTTAAAAAAAAAACAGCAGAAAACATTGGGCATCCTCACATCCACACGCTGTGACTCCTCCACACCCTGAGCATCTCTTCCACAGACGTGACAGAGAACGTATAAGATCAGAGGGGGTTAAATAGACGGACTGGCAGCAGGAAAGGTCGTAGCTTCACTTTAAAGCAGAAGATTCCCCTAAAAACAGAGAAAAATGAACTTTGACAAAAGACTACAAGCTACAGGTGGAGAGGAAGAAGATTAAGGAGGAGATGAGTCTGAGAAGACAGACATGCACACACTAATACAAATGCACACTGACAGGCACACACTCACACAAATATGCACACACACACACACTTACATACATGCATGCACTCATCCCCACACATGCACACATACATATATGAACACACTTGCGTCCAAATAGATATAATTTAAAGTTACCATCATGTAGAAATTAGACTCTAGATTATCCTCACATAATCTGTAAAGTTGGATTTCTGACTTTTTTTCTGCTTCTTTTTCATGATTTTTTTTCATTCCTACAAAACAATTACAAAAACAAAACAATACATTCTTTTTGTGAGAAGAAAACTGAATGTGTTTCTGCCCTTTTCCTTAATGAGTAAACTCATTAGTATACTTTCCCTTGTTTTAAACAATCAACAAAAAGGAACAAATATAACAGATAATGAACACCAATAAATGTGGATTCCCCAGTTTGAATACACATAACTCTACAACTCAATATAATATGATGCAACAATATAACTATGAAACAGACTAAATAAACTGGTTTCTAAAACGTTTCACATCCCAGATGATTTTAGCCTTCAATAGTTTTTATCAGCATTGTTTCATGGATCTGCTCAGGGTTGGGGAAGCTCCTCCCCCCTCTGATCTTTCTCCAGAGTCAAACGCTCCTCCTCATGTGGCGCATCAACTCAGCGTGCATCTGTACCGGGGAGAAGGAGAGGTCATACGAGGACAAGAGCAACAGTTCTCCTTTCTTTCTTTTTTTAAAAGCTTTTCAAACAGACAGTCAGTCAAGACGGAGGACGGTGTAGCAGCGTTTCAGAGAGCTCCTACTGGCCATATTTAGTCAGAAACAGTGAAGTGTATTTGATGTGAGCTTTGGAAAGGTTTTTGCGAGTAACTGTTTTGGCGTTTTTGTCTTCTTTTTATTTTTTTATCGCCACAGCTGCTTCTGGTTTTCAGTTGTAGCTTGTTATATTCTAACAAAAGGAGGTCTTAGGAATACAAAGTAGAGATTTGTGGCCCCCAAGTTGATATTTTGTGGCCTCTCCCTTAATATGAAGCAATATATATATAAACACTTTATGCTACAGACACGTTTGTCGTTCAGCCCATGGTGTTCACACTGGACAAGCAGGGAGGGGCTTCTTCTTCTTCTTTGACTGTTTACTAGCGCACTAGCTCATGTCTGCCATCTACAGTTGGATGAGACTTTGTGCGAAATGTCAAAGTTGTGCAAATCTCACAAATTGGGGCCAAAATGTAAATGATGTGGTTCATTGGTAGCACCCATCCAATGGAGGATAGATTACTATCGTGTCAGGGAGAGTAGCTTTATCCTTATTTGAAATACAGATGGAGACGTCGTCGGTTGTCGCCATGTCTTGGTTCATCAAATGAACCAGTTGTGCTCCGAGTTTGGTGAGTTCCACCTCCTCCGTATGTCACTACCAAATCTATTTTCCTGATTCGTCAATGTTCAATGGGGTTTAGCTAGCAATGAGCTATGCGTTCTGTACTTGCGTATATTGACGGTTGAACACAAGAGTTTTGAATGTGGAAACCCGAAATGTTTACATAGACTTTTGTTTGGAAGTGACCGCTTGAATGTGCGTTTCTGAAGCAGCATGTATGTACAGTAGCATCATGTTTTTCTGTGTCAGAATGTGCTAATTCACGTTGATTACTTAAACTCTTCACTACTTTAAAGTGCTGCATTTCAGCACAAAGCTCCAAACTTCACCACAATTTTAAGGTTTCTCTTTGTACTATCATTGTTGGCATTTGTTTATTTGAGTCTGTTTGTGTTGGTCCTGCAGGATGTAACCAGCCAATTCCACCATGTATAAGACCTGGATAGGCTCCAGCAACTTTGTGAAAGGGTCACAAGGTTGCTGGAGATGTTCAGAAAGCTGTTCTACAGGAGCTGTTCTAACATAGCTGGAAAATGGATGGAGTGAGTCTCTAATACTTTGGTTTAAACCGTATTTTGATTAACATTTTATAACAATTTGTATCAAATTTGATGCAAACATTTCTTAGAGCCTGATCGCATTAGTACGGCATTAATACGGCATTAGTACGGTGGCCGACATGGCTCACATTAATACAAAAGCCACAACACAACGAAATGAATCACGGTTTGTTATGTCGACAGCAGACTAAATTAACAACTGCAGACAAACGTAGATTACAAACAAATCTCCTACAAATCACTTTCCTCTCAAGAAGCACCAATTGCTTGAAACTGAATGAAACGTTATTCATTTCTGCCGTGACTTTTGGTGTTATACTTCCGCCTCTGTCGTTGTGTTGTGACTTTTGCATTTATGTGAGCCGTGTAGGCCACTGTACATCAGTATAATAACATTTTTTTGTTTTAAAACCCACAACTTGGTTCATGTTTTCTACCCTGTAGTTTACCATCATTCCACTAGGGGCAGCAGAAGGGCTTTTCATGCTCATTTCAAAATGGCTGCCTCCATGACACTTTTGGCGGGAAAAAAGTTTCGCTAATTTACAAGACTTTATGGTGAGAATAACTCATCGATTTTTATTTATTCTAATAAACAACTACTAGCTGTACTGAAATAATGCACATTTTATTGATTATGAATGTTTTATAAAACAGTTACATCATGTTAAAATGTGTGGATCAAATTTGAGACAAAATGTTCTTTTTTTCTGAACTCTGGTAATTTCTTCTTTATCTTAAACTAACATTGTTGTAGGCAAAACTTAACAACACACCCAGCTGATCATAATTTATACTTTATATCATAAAACATAATATAGTGAATATTTTCTGTAGATTTCATCAAATGACTTAAAAACGCCTCCATTAAAAAATAACATTTTTATCCTTTTTTTTAATGTGTTTGGATAGATAGGGCTACAAATTCAGATTTTGTTTCTGTGTATCAATGAAAGGCATTGTATTTAGTTAGGGTTTGTATCTAGAGCACAATTAAACCAAAAAAGTGCAAATATTCCTATATAAATTAATATAATTTGTAACATATTTCTAGGATTATTTGAGATTTTTATTAACGGTTTTTAGTTGTACATTTGGGATTTTTTCTCTAATTTACTCTCAGGCTGGTCTGTAAAAAATATTAACTGACAAATACCACTCTGGAGCAGAATTATTAACTATCTAAATAAATAAAAAAAGTACATTAATTACATATTTTTTCATATAAAGTTGTATTTTACAATTAAACCTAACTAAATGCTTGAAAACACTGCAGCAAATCCTGATTCTGCACCTGCACACTGTAATTTTTATGACGTTTGACATCCCAGCGCAGCTCCCAATCATAGTAAACCAACACACAAACAAGCAAACCACAGGAGTCTTCTTTTAATATCTTTTAAAAATAACAAGCAGATAAATATTCATGACCTTCCTCTTTTTAGACGCTGGAATATTTGGTTTGCTCTCAAATGTGGAGCGTCACCTCCTGCTGGGGCGCAGCAGTGGCTCGCCGCTCGCTGACTCAAACAGTCAAAATGGTGACATTTCACTGGAGTGATTCCCCTCTTTTCTCCTCCATCCTTTTCTGATTGGCCTTAGCCTAAACCATCGTTCAGATTAACATATTTTCCCCGCTCGCGAAGAACATTTTTACTTAAATCGGATTAAACAGTTCAGCAATTTTTTTTTTACATTTATTTTTGTGTTTGTGTGCGTCTGGAACTTGAAAACTCGCGCCGATAATATTATGCACACTTGAAAGAAGACTGTAATTCTGTGAACGACGTGAAGATAAAAGGCACACAGTGGAGGATCGGCCTTTTGATGTGCAGCATAAAGGCCAACACATAAAGCCTCAGGGCCAGATAATATGCAGCAGAAATGAAGCACCGCTGTGCAAAAGCACCTAAATGTCACATTATTCCTAAATTGCAATACTTTCTACTCTATATCTTTACGAGTTGAGTATATTTTCTGTTTTGACCATTTTATTTCTTTGATCTTTGATCAATGAATTCTGCCTGATTTGGGTGATTAGGGAAGAAAAGCCAATGTAGATGCGGCAGTTGTTGGCATTCGTGGTGATTTATGTCAGGGAACCCACGTTCTTACGATATATTTTCTTCAAATCGTATCTTTTCTTACATATTTCAAAGGTTTAGGAAG
>NC_050534.1:7813979-7818690 GCF_002922805.2 Oryzias melastigma
AAAAAAAAAGACGATTTGACGGAGCTTAAATTCATATTCAAGGAAAACTCTCCACTGCTTTTGTGAATGAGGCTAAGCTATCAGCTCCGCTGGAGCTTGAACCTAAGCTATCACCTCTGTTACAACTCGTGGAAGATTTCCGACAGCAAAAGGCACATAACCAACGAGGTAATCGGCAAGATCTCTCAGTCATAACAATGAAGAACGATTACGTGGCCTTAAACCGCTCCTAAACTGTGATGTAGCACTGATTCTGCTCAAACTACTGATCTTTTTCTCTCTTCAACTTATTACTTTTTGAATTATTATAATCATTCTTTGATGAATACAATCTACACAAATTGTCTTTTTAATGAGAATATTCTGGAACTTTTTTAGCATTATTCTTACTTATTACTTTGCGTATTATTGCAATAATTGATTAATACAATCTTTTTAATTAAGAATATTTAGATTATTGTTACTGATTAATATAAATGATTTGTCTGTGGATGTTTGAAATCTTATTACATTAATGACATTAATGATCCTTTATAACTTGAATCTTTTATTGTAGAGTATAAATATTTGATATTAAGTCCTGAACCGGATATTGATAAATTCATGTAGAGAAAATGGTATGGTCAAGCTGGGGTGGGATTATACAAGTTCGCTTCCTCCCACTCCCTTTCAAGCGATCTACTTGTGCTTCAATGTGATGTGTTTTTTTTTCTTCATGTATTATTCCTAATTGCGTGAAATAAACCATTTCATTCATTCATTCATTCATTCAATGTGGGGTTCAGTGTCTTGCCCAAGGACACTTCAACACATGGACGGGTAAGGCACGTATGGAACCTGCAATCTACTGATCAGAGGTTGACTCCTCTACCGCTCCACCACGGCTGCCCCAACAAAGGCAACACAGTCAAAAACAGGTAGGTAGATTAAAAAAAACAAAACAAAAAAGCAGCCGGGGTTCTGCAGCATTCCTGAAGGCTAAAAAACACATTAACAAAGGTCACGTGAATTAAATCCTTCCTTCGGGGAGCAAACAGTCTGACATCTGATTTCCAATAGATCGGGTCAAACTCTCTCAAAGGTCAGGCAGGCGAAAGAAAGCTCAAACAGATCAGCTACCTGAAGACCATCACTGACAGGTCAAGAACTAGAAAAAGTCACAGGAGAATTGAAGAGTTGGTACCGTTTGAGACAAGTGTAATCAATGAAGCCACTGATGGAAAAAAAAATCAAAGAAAAGGGATGTCAAAAACGCTAAATCCCAGGCAGTAAATTACTTCCCATTTGATTAATTTTACTATATAAAACCATCAATATTTGACTGCATAAGATGAGAAATCATGCATAAAGGGTTCTACTTACTTTTTGGCAATACGAAACAGTTTGATTCTTGTACCAAAAATGCTATAATACGGATATTTTTGGGATTTAAAGCGATAAATAATAATGCATGTCATGAAGTGTATTCAGGTATTGACTTGGAAGAAGCAAGATTATGATTGGATGTCTTTTTGTTTGCATTGCATGTGCATAAAAAGATAAAGATGGTAGAAAACAAAAAGAAAGATAAACTGCAGTTTGTCTTAAATCGATTATTTCTTGATTGATTTTATACCTATTAACCAACATCATCTTGTTCATATTTGTGGTTATTTAAACAATACTGTAGTTGCTTGATCAGTTTTGATATTTTTTACATTCCTAGTAAATGTAGTTGGTCTTTCAAGCAAAGAGTTGTATTAAAATCAATCCTGACCTCTTTGTGTTAATAAATAAGAGCAAGTAGAGCGCTCAAAGTTATTGGAAATCTTTGTTGGTAAAACATCTTTAGAGATTTTAAAAGAAAAAGTTGTCCAAAAATCATGTCGAATCCAAGCGTGTTTTTAAGATGGGATTAACTTTTGCTGTTTGGACTTCTGACCCTTGGAGACCTAATAACAACTGGTGTAGTAAAGATCAAAGGATTGCACAGTTTCAAGTCCTCATTAGAGATGACTTGGTTTCCGTCAGGTTTAAAACCCACATAAGGTCATCTATGTCTAAATCTATGTCATTTCGGTTAAGACTTTGATCCATCCATATGAGCCAACACTAATCCAAACACTGCGGTAGCCCAAGCATAGCGTGACTGAATCGCATTACACAGCCCCTGCTGAGCATGTATATCTACACGTGTGGATGTCATGCCCTCGTGCACTCTTAAGTGAACAAGTGGCGTGTTTTATGTGGTGCTTTTGTTGACGCTTTACCCATGTTCTTACGTGTGGGCCGTGCACGCTCGTGTGTTGTGTCTCATTTGTCTTGTTTTCTGCGCGCACGTGGACGGTCCTCCTGGCAACATGTGTGAGGGCCCGAGCCTGTTACGGCACACGGCTCCTGCTGAGCGCCGACCGGCGAGATGTGAGCGGCGTCCATCTCTGCTGTTCCTCCTGTGGCAGTCTGTCACCCGGTGGCAGCAGTGATTCTCAGCTGCTGATGGAGGAGGGCTGTGGTATCATGGAGAGAACCGTACCGTCAGCGGGATCCATCTGTAGATCTATTAACTCGGAGATGCTCACAAGTCAATCTTTGGAAGCTAACCTAAGCCTCAAAATCCCTACCTGGACTTCTTTGATTATTTCGACCATGTAACGGTCAAAAATTGTCCTGTGATAGTCTCTCTTTTTTCCTAAAAAACACAATTTTCAACATCTAACAGCAATTTACAATTTACTACATGTCAAAAGAGTGTATTAACAGTTAAAAATGCCAAAAAAACACAAAATCTATGTTTGATTTTAAGCGTTTTAGTAGGAAAAACAATGCAATCAAAGATGAAAAGTATCTCGTCCTTGAAATTCGCCTTGTCTCACGTTCCCTCCTCTTGCCAGAAATAGTTTTCTCTGTTTCTTCTTCAAGCTCAAAACCTTCTTTCTAATGTCTATAGACCAGAGGTGTCAAACTCAATCGCACCAGGGGCCACAATCCAAAACACACCTTAGGTTTTGGATAAACATTTACTGAACACTCTAAAAATATATTTTTAAGTTTTGTCATGTATCAGAATAGAGCTGTGACAATAAGAGCCCAGAGCAAGTCACAAGATTTGCACCGTTTTGATATTTCACTCCAAGTCTCCTTCAGTTGTAAGTGACGGACACGCGCTAACAGATGGTAGCAGTCCACTGTGAACCTCATATGCTAAATACACTTTTATTAAACGTGCATCAGAACATAGCATCAAACCTTACATTCTTTAGATAAAATGAATGTTTTACAGTCAGAACTGACTTTGTAGTGCCCTAATGAAAACACACTGAGACATATTGTCAAACATTAGTCTTCATTAGACTGGACTGTAAACTCCTGGAGGTAAACATAAAAGCACAAATGTTGATTAGTAACTCCTGTGTCAAGTCTCTGCCTGTATTACCTAACCGACCTTTGACTGAGGCTCAATTTACCCAATAACCTACTCAGCTCTCCTTTGCCCGACTAATACACACTACATTCTGTTTCACAAGCCAACACTAAAGTGTTCTGCCAACACCTATATAAGTAAGAAAGTGACGTTATAAGAGTGCCTGACACAAGAGACTCATCTGAAACACACACATAAAATATTAACTACACAGCAGTGATTGCTTGTTGTTGTTTCAATATTGTATGTTGCTGTTAACACTGCTGGCAGACTTGCCTTAGAAACTGTTAGCTCCCCTGTCTTCTCTTTCAGCCAGCATGCTGCAGCATGGAGAAAAGGTCTTCTGAACTTTGAAACTGATGGTCTTGTTGCCTTTTTAGTTTCCAGTGATCATCTAGAAAGTGACAAAAGTCATAGAACAGAAAGCAGGTATATCAACACTTTGATGGTCTTTGCTCTTTAGGATTGTTTTCTTTTTTTATGTTTGTATTGTTTTTGTCCATGAAATACATCATGGTGGAGGAGGCAAGAATTAAGTGACGCTATTGTGCAACTGCCAGAAACACTATTCTTGATGGATGGATGGATGGATGGATGGATGGATGGATGGATGGATGGATGGATGGATGGATGGATGGATGGATGGATACAGGGATGTATGGAGACGGATAGATGGATGGCTGGATGGATGGAGATGGATCGATGAATGGGTTGATGGATGGATAGATGGATGGCTGGATGGATGGATGGATGGATGGATGAATGGATGGATGGAGATGGATGGATGGGTTGATGGATGGATGGATGGGTTGATGGATGGATGGATGGAGATGGATCGATGGAGATGGATCGATGGATGGGTTGATGGATGGATGGATGGATGAATGGTTGGATGGAGATGGATGGATGGGTTGATGGATGGATGGATGGGTTGATGGATGGATGGATGGCTGGATGGATACAGGGATGGATGGAGACGGATAGATGGGTGGCTGGATGGATGTGGATGGATGGATGGAGATGGATCGATGGATGGGTTGATGGATGGATGGACGGACAGACGGTTAGATGGATGGATGCATGGATAGATGGAGATGGATGGATGGATGCATGGATAGATGGAGATGGATGGATGGAAACAGGGATGGATGAATGGATGGATGGAGATGGATGGATGTATTGATGGATGGATGGATGGATGGATGGATGTATTGATGGATGGATGTTGTAGGAATGAATAGAGAGATGATGGCTGGAAGGATGACAGAACTAGATGGATGGATGAGTGGATACAGGATGGATGGAAGGAGG
>NC_050534.1:7818831-7836761 GCF_002922805.2 Oryzias melastigma
ATGGATGGATGGATGAATGGATGGATGGAGATGGATGGATAGGTTGATAGATGGATGCATGGATGGTTGGATGGATGGATAGATAATAGATGGATGGACAGATGGATGGCTGGATGGATGGATGGAGATGGATAGATAGTGGATGGATGGATGGATGGATGTATTGATGGATGGATGTTGTAGGAATGAATAGAGAGATGATGGCTGGAAGGATGACAAAACTAGATGGATGGATGAGTGGATAGAGGATGGATGGAAGGAGGAAAAGAATGGATGGATTAAAGGATGGAAGAACAGACAGATGAATGGATGAATTGATTTTTTCTTGTGTCATTTAACTCATTCTTGTTTATCAACTCAACATTCTGTTAGTGCTGAAAGGGAGGCAAGTGTACATAAATGAAAGATGGATGGATGGATGGATGGATGGATGGATGGATGGATGGATGGATGATGGATGGATGGATGAACGGACAAATGGACAGTTTAGTCACAATAATTTTGCTTGTCAGTTTTATTTTCGTAAATTGAGTTCCTCATAGAGAACATACCTTGACTCAGTGACCATGAACTGACATCTGCTCACCCCAACCTGCTGTTTAAAGGTTACACAGGTTACTCTTTAGAAAAAAATGCACACACACACACCCACACACACACACAGAGCCAAAGCATCTCTCCATTTCATCATTCCTCCCTGAACATCCATGTGTGCGTTTGTGTATTCATCACCCTGCCTTTAGTCATATCTTCCTACATCTTCCTCTTGCGTGTGCCCTCTCGGTAACCTCTCAAAGGATGAGAATGTCAGTGTTTACTGACATTTATGGCCCTCTCCCGTTCCCCTGAGAGGCCCTAATTACACCTTAGGCCAGGGTCACTTTGTGTGTTTGTAGTTGCGTGATTGTGTGGCGTGAGGTCACCCGCAGTCTCTCACTCGGTGACCTCCCCTGATGGTCGTGAATCTGATCACTCGGCTATGAGCATATCCTACTTATCGACGGTGCTTAGTACAGGCGCGAGCACGTGTGTGCAGTTGTGAGATGGAAGCGTTTCATGACTGTATTGATTACATCGCCGCCAGGAGTAAACACAGCGGCACTACTACATTATGCATGGGATGCGGTCGATGGCCGTGCGTGCATTCGTGCATCGGGATGAGTACATTTGTTTATGAGCAAATACATGTCACCATGACAGTGCATGTCCCTAAGCATGCGTGCATGCATTTAAACTGGTGTCTGTGTGCTGCCTGTTTTTGACGTTCCGGCTTAAGTACCCTGGAAGTGGCAGCTGTGACGGAGAGCACTGAATAAAAAGACAACTCCCCCTTCTCTCCAAATAGCCCTCAATCACATGCTCTCTGGGGGTGGGTGGTGCGTTGGTTTTATTTGTGCTTTTTGTCAATCAGTTAGACGGATGGTCCGCCCATCTGCCTGCTTGTCGTCCGCGCTTGAGTGTATTAACAGTCTTTAAACATGCAGGTAATGTAAGGCTTTGGGAGGCAGGAATGTGACTCTGCAGTTTCTCTTATGCATCAAAGCACATGGTTTAAAAGCTTTATGCCACAGATGTTGGAGTTTACTTGTTTTATTCTCACCTGTGGTTACAGATGTGGAAACATAACGCTGTTATCATATTTGTCCAAAATTCACGACAAGAGATCCAATTAGTTTGAAAGTACGATGGGCGACATAAAATACTCAACACAACGACAAAAGCCAAAGTAAGACGACAAAAGCTGAAGCCCAACAACAAAAGTCAAAGCACAACGACAAAAGCTGAAGCACGATGACAAAAGCTGAAGCACGACAGAAGCCAAAGCCCAAAGTTAAAAGCTGAAGCATGACGACAACAGCTGAAGAACGATGACAAACGCCGAAAAACGACAACAAACACAGAAGCACGATCTCAAAAGCTGAAGAACAACGACAAAAAGCCGAAGCACAGCAACAAAAGCCAAATCACGACGACAAAAGCTGAAGAACGGTGACAAAAGCCAAAGCTCGACAACAAAAGCCGAAGCACGATGACAAAAGCCGAAGCTCGACAACAAAAGCCGAAGCATGATGACAAAAGCCGAAGCACAACGACAAAAGCTGAAGCTCGACAAAAAAAACAGAAGCACGACAACAAAAGCCGAAGCACAATGACAAAAGCCAAAACTCAACAAAAAAAGCCGAAGCACAACAACAAAAGCCAAAGCTCGACAACAAAAGCCGAAGCATGAAGACAAAAGCCGAAGCACGATGACAAAAGCCAAAGCTCGACAACAAAAGCCGAAGCTCGACAACAAAAGCCGAAGCACGATGACAAAAGCCAAAGCTCGACAACAAAAGCCGAAGCATGAGGACAAAAGCCGAAGCATGACGACAAAAGCCGAAGCACAACGACAAAAGCCAAAGCTCGACAAAGAAAGCCGAAGCACAACAACAAAAGCCAAAGCCCGACGATAAAAGCCGAAGTAAGACGACAAAAGCAGAAGCATAATGACAATGCTGTGCTTTGGTTTTATGGCATTATGGTTACTGTGTCGTGTTGTGTCCTCTGAAAAGGCTGGTTGATGCGGATAAGAGACACAAACATGAAGAACAATACAGTTCACTAGAGAAACTTCCATCAATTCCATCAAACAATCGCCTGCCTTTCGGCCCCTCTAGGCATTCTGGGTATTGTAGTGACACTGTTACCTGCTGTTTTGTTTTGGGTAATGTACTCTATAATCCGGTTCACCTTAGAGTCCAAAAAGTACAGTGATTATTTCACAGATAGCAGATTTAACTTTTTAAGTTTACATCTTTGTAGAAATTATTCAGTTTTGTGCAACATTGTGGGTTACATTTTTAGTAAATCATGAATGTTTTTCATTTTTTGACAAATTTTCTGACCAGTCAGGGTAAATTGTAAAAAAATTACGTAATTCAATGCTTTCTTCTAGTTTAAATAAATCTTTATTTCTAGGTTTGGTAAGGGTGGAGGGATGCATTACTTCACTCCAGTCAAACCTGTATGAGACCGCTTAGGCATTTCTCCTTCCAGTAAGGTGTGTGGTTTCATTCACATGCGCATTAGTTTCCAATTTCCCCCTGAATGCGTCAGATAAAGCTTTCACACAGTTTCCAAAAGGCAAACACATGCACTCCAACAGCGAGAACATCGTGTCCATGTTCTCCAGACCACAGCAGCAGTAAACAAATGAGAGGCAGACAACGAACCAGTTTCCGTTCGAACAAAGTGAACAAACAATAATAGGGGTTTCGGAGATATTGGAAGCCAATAAAAGAAAGAAAGCTGTGTGAGCTGAGCAAGCAGGCCATCTCTGTACCTGCAGACGTTCACGTGTCCTCACTCTACTGTAATTGGAGTGCTCCATTTGTGTGGAAAAAGACCCCTGAGGTTGGGGGGTGTGTTTGAGCGACGTGTGCCCCCTCACATGGAGGTTTGCCTCTCCTCCTGCTGCAGAGCGCCTCGGCGTGCCAGTTTGGAGCCTGCATCTGTGCCAAGATACAACTCTGCACCACACTCGCCACACACGGTTCTTCCTGCACCTCCTGTTTGATCGTCGTTATACTAACCTGCTACTGCTACCATATGTGTAATTGTTTAACCTACACTTGTCTATAAAGATTATTCAAGACAAATTTTGAAGTTTGGATCCGTGCATTGAAAACTCCCATCCTCTAAACCTGTTCTCTACAGATCTGTACATTGTGTTCTTTCCCAGCACAAACTGTTCTGACAGACTGCAGAGTCTGGTTTGCAAGCTCGTCTTTATTAGCCATGTGGCTACAAAAGCTCAACATTTATATGAATGGAAAATCAAATAATGAGGTATTTTGTTGTAGACACTTTAGAAAATTAGCTGTTAGCATTGGTGAGTGGGTACTGCTTGTAGAGGTTGCATTGTATGCTTCCCAAAATGTCAAATTTGAGCTAATCCATACTGTAAACTGATCCTCTAGGTTACTTTTGGAAGCTTTAGCCTCTTCTTTGACTCTTTTGATTGATAAAACAACTGCAATGCATCCTCCCCCATCATGCTAGCTGTCTTTACTTTGATTTACCATCGGGAGGCGGGAGATACTGTCTGATCATTGTGCAGAAACACACATCTACGGTTTAAAGTAAAAACATTGTTACAGCATCAAAAGATGATTGTTTAAACATATCTCCCCCACACCAACATTTTAATTACTCAAAGAACAAAGCTTACGTTGGTATGACTAGCACTTTTTCAGCAGACTCCTGGCCATTTAAACTCTATGATTAGGAAGCTAAAGTGAGCAGACAGAACAGAACAATCGTCAGAGATAACAACACCAAACTTGTATCGTCAATAGAAGGTCTTTACTAACGGGATGGTGTCCTCTGTGGACACATCTGTGGTGATGGGGAGAGGGGGGTGCTTCTGAGGTAGGAGGATCTCAGAAAAAGTCTGGAAGGTATGGTGCAAACTTATTGCATGATTTTCTACCTTGCTTTAAGGTCCAAAGTGCTTCACAGTTACAGTCCCATATTGACATTCGGTTAAGGAGCCCTTCGCGTCAAATATAGTTTGGGTGTACCCAACTCGTCATTTTGTGACATACTGGCTGTTCCCATTAAATCACAGGTCCCCAACTTCCGGGCCGCAAACCAGTACCATAACCTGGTAATGTTTTGCGTTTGGTACCACGTCTGGTACTGCGTCTGGTAAAAGAGTTGCGGAACGTACTGGACACGTCTCGAGGATTAGTCCGCGTCTGGTACCACGTCCCGAGGGTTGCGGACCCTTGATTTTATGAACAGCTAGCACATACAAATAATGACAAGTTTGGGATACCTAAAACGTAAAAAAGGGGTCCTTAGCCAAATGTCAATATGTGTCGACTCAGGGAAGAAGATGTGTTGGGCAGACAAGATGGGAAATGATCCTGGGATCAGCGGTCGACCGCTCTACCACGGTACCACAGCCACTCAGAAACTTGGCGGGACAACAGATGATTACGACATAAGGAAAGGGACAGAACAATGAACTGGCAAAGGATGGAATACTGGTGGTACAACACGTGATTGGAGGGGAAGTATATAACTTGACTTAGACATGACGTAACCACTGAACATGTTATCCAATTACTATAGTCTGGCAGAAAAATGTAACCAGCAAAAACAGATGTGTTGCAAAAACAAGGTGTGTAACATGATCCTAGATGATAATCCTCAGTAAAAAACAACTGGTGCAAGAAATCCATTCATGGTCCTCCTCTTACAACACACTCATTGACTGAGTTAGAAAACAGGACTGACTCTATGACCCATAAAAATGCCTTACTTCTGGTTCCAACGAAATGAAGTCAATTCAATTGCCATTTTCCTGTGATACGGCCAGTGCTATGTTGTCAGAAGTCGTCTTCATTAACTCGTGACCGATACGAGTCAGTATGAGTCTACATTTCCATGGCAATTGCTATTCTCTCCAATCTGGAGCGAACACAGAAGACCCGCCCCTTACACTGAAAGAGGGCTTGGGAGAATCTGTCAAACGCTTCAAAGCATTCGACACAAGACCTACATTTATTGAGACCTCTGATTGGCTAATTTATAACTTCTTCCTGGTTTTGCTTAAAAATTAAACCTACACCAAAAAAAACAACAACAACAAAAAAGACACCTCTTCCCCAGGGGGATGGGTCAAACGCAGAGAACACATTTCACACACCGATGTGAGTGACAACTAATAAGACTTTAACTTTAACTTAAAAAAAGGAACATTTGAGAGCAGCTTTTTTTTATTCTGAATAAATAAACTGCACCCACTGCCTTATGGTTTAAAAATGACTCAGCAAAAGACAAACTCCTCGAGGGTTATGATTGTTCCAAGAAGTTGTTGTGTTGTTCCAGCAAACGAGCACAGAAGACACACATTTCCACAATTTTTTTCTATTATTTCAAAATAATAGCATAAGTTGTCTGAGATATCACATACTATATAATTCACATGAAGAGTTAGAATGTGTTATGGGTTGCAAGTTAAACCATTGCGGACTAGAATAAAAGCAATGAATTTTGTTGGAGCAAACAAAATGGTCTGTAGCCTTTAAAGATGGTCTGACAGCAAATGTCCATGAGGTTCATGGTGTTAAAAAAGACAAAAACACAATTTTCATCTGAGTGGGTCTTTGTCAAAGGAATGGAGCACATACAGACTGGGGGGTCCTGGGAATTGTAGTTGGCATACCATATGTAAACATGTCCAGTGTGATCATGAAAAAAAAGTTTATATAAAACAGAGTATTTTCAAAATAATCTGTAATTTATTGACACAAATGTGTATGTATTTTGTCATTCACACTTTTCTTTTGTTTTTTGTTAAATATTAGTAAAAATGTTTATTATTCATTGAGTATTTAATTAAATCTAATCAAGGTTAGTACTCTAGGCAAAGATTTTAGCTGTTCTTTTATTTGAAAACTATCAACAGGTCAGAAGAGACGTTAGCAGGTGCTCTCATATCACAACAGTTATGAAATAACATTAAATGTCCAAAAAGAGGGCATTAAAAAGCCATCTTGTGCTGTGAAATAGGCTGCAATGACCCTGGAAGGCTTCAGAAAATGTGTGTGTTTTTTTTTTTTCCAAGTGTCGGGCAACTCTGGTGTAAATATTTCTCTAGAAGAATCCGTTCTCAGAATCGCCTCCCTGCCTTTAGCCAGAATTATTTGTTGTTAATTCCACTATTATGATCTTCTCATCCTTTGCACCTCTCCCAGCCAGCAGCTGAGCCACAAAGCTGTGTGTGTGTGTAGGTGTGTGTATGTGTGAAAAGGGAAGGAAAAAAAGAATAGGAGGGAGAGTTTATGTAAGGAGCAACATGTGACAGAAACTCCACGAGCGCACCAGAAGAGTCAGGTGACGGCGGGCCGGATCAAAACAATAACAGGCATGCACGCGTTTCAGCTCCACACACACACACACACACACTCACAACCATGCCTCTCCTTCCTTCAAAACAAGGTGCTGCACACACAGCTGCAGAAGTCTGCGCCTCTTGATAAGTTCACTGCCCTCGTTTCCCTTGAGAACACTCACCACAAATCAAAACACTGGAATACTTTTTATTCCACATTTAAAAAAATCTATATTTCCAGGATTTTAAAACCTTAATACTTTTTTGGCATAAAATGTTACTGACTCCTAATATTATGTTGAGCATAGAAGCACAAATGATGCCTACACAACCACATCCAGGCTTACTGGGATTGCTCCTTTATTAGGGTTGGTTTGCTTTCCTTCACACTGCACTGTTGAGAGGGGACCATCTGGAAGAGTCATTTACTAACATTTTCATGTGAGAAATACTGATGAGTATCTGAACATTCCTCCATAATCAAATTCGTATAACGGCCTGTCAGTGTAACTCCACTTGCCACACTTTGGACTTCTTAGTACCAATTGATTATGGTTACAACTCCACAGCCCACCTGAATATTGTTGCTATCCATGTCCATTCCTTAAATGTACCATACTCTGCATAAGGTGCCATTATTATCAATCATCTCAGACTGGTTTGTTGAACATGATAATGGACTCCGTGGACTCCACAGTCACCAGATCTCAACCCAATAGATCAACTTTGGATTATGATGGAACAGAAGATCGGCATCATGGATGTGGAGTCAAACCTGCAGCAACTGATGCTGTCATGTCAATGTGGACCAAACCCTGCAAGAGCCGTAGCTAGGGAGATCCAGAGTTTCATCTGCAGATTTTGTATCTTGGTCATTGCCATGGCATTACGTAACTCTTCAACACATCGGTAAAGGGCTGCATGAGGGTGCAAAGCCGGTTCTCTGCGATCGAGTCAGCTGATTGCATAAGCTCTTCACTACTGTAAAGTGTGGTTTGATTGACAGATCCCCCTGATCCTGCTTTCAAGGCATAGGGGTGTGGACTTCCGAGAAGTTCACTCCAGATTGGCCAAAGTGGTTGCCATAGAAACATTGTCTCAGACCGATTTGGACCTATCACTGCTTACTGATGTCAGCGAAACAATGGTGACCGAATTGACTTCATTTTGTTGGAGCCAGAAGTAAACCAATTTATAATGGATGACGTCACACTCACTTAGTCTGGCTCTGATATATCGTGAATGTCTAAAGGGGGAAAATAATCCTCCGTTATGGAGCCATAAACATGCACCTTTCATGCACTTCATCTTTTATATTGTCTAAAAAAAGGTTAAACATCCTCGACAGTGAAACTCCCATGTGCCCTTGGTCCAGAATCCCCACATTATCTGCCTGCAGTCCGCCTGGTTCAATCTGAAGAAGTCACCTACTCCTAATAGGATTTATGAGGATACTGGCCCAACCACAGATCAATCCTGAGAAGGCTGGATTGGCTTTGGCTTATCCCTGACTAAGACAAAGGCTACAGATGGCTCCTTTATACCTGAGAGAAAGGTGCAGCGCAGACACTGAATGTACTGCACATGCAGAGGTTCATTACATGCTACTCCCCCTGGGCATTGTTAAGAATGAAAGGGCCTAAGTGAGTGAAGACACCTGAGCCATAAACTTCCCTTTGATCAAACTCTTTACTCAACAGCTCTCAGGTAACAAGTGTAGGAAGCTGAAAAATCATGACAAATGTCACTTAATTAAGGATCTTGAAAACCTTTAAGGCTTTGGAGAATTTTCAGGGTTTTTTTGTTCCATAAATCTGAATTCAATCAGGATTAACGCCCCTAGTGGTGAGTTTTTCGCATAGAGAAGGGGTATCAAAGTCAATCACACAAGGGGCCAAAATCCAAAACACACTGAACAGGATAAACATGTATTCAGCACTCTAAATTTTTTTTTAAAAAACTTTAAAACTGTAATTTTTTAACATAATCATGAACCAGATATATAGCATTACCTGTGATAATGCTAGTGTGAATGCTGTAAGCTGAATTTGGCTGCTGAAGATGCTAGTGCTAATAGCTAAAGATGCTGAAGCTGATAACTGAAAACGCTGAAGTTTATGGCCAGCTAAAATACAAGCTAAATGGCAAATTAGCCTAAAAAACAGACAAAAAAAGAACCTAGGTTAGCCAAAACAGCTAGCATGTAGCTAAAAATGGTAAACTTCAAAATAGCCTAAAAAAACTGAAAAAAGCCTAAATTAGCCAAAACAGCTAGTGTGTAAATATTAGCTAAACTCCAAAATTAGACCAGGCTTAGTATGAGCCAACTTCCAACTGTAACTTGCTTTTTAGAAAACCTAAACAAGGAATTATCTGATTTTTTTTGCCTCATTTCATTATACAAATCATAATCATTGAACCAAAACAACCCCAAAAAATCAAAGTTTCAATTGAGTTGTGGGTAAAGTGAATCGTGTCTTTAATATCCAACAATGAAAAAAATAGTTGCTAATTTTCTCCAATATGTTACACTCAAACTAAAGTACATTGTTAGCAATAAAAATGTATGTCATCCACATCTATATGGATAGATGAATGGTTGGCATTCTTACTGACACACATCTTTTTCTTCAACACATTTGGCCCAAATACCAAAAGGATCATTTATTTCCGCACCCATATCAAATTCAAGGGGACTTTCCATGGGAACAAACAGGTTTCCATTTGTTTCTCGTTGGTGACACATAGGTTAGTTCTATTGTTGAAAGATCTCTTTCACTAAACCGTAAATAAATGTCATTGAAAACTGATCCCAGCGAGGCCTGAAGCTGCTTTTTTCCACACAGGTTTATCAACTTTTGTGTCCTGAAAGTTCCCACTTTGGACTACCGCTAAACGTCTTTTCGTCAAGCTTTTATTCTGATAGAAAAACCTGTCATCTAATCCTAGACACTTGACTTTCTTCAATGCCACCGACAGAAACCGCATTAATCATAAAGGACTTGAATCAATAAATGCTGGTTTACACACAGTGCAAAGTCCTTCTCAGTTTTCCCTCAACAGCACTTTTATTTTATTTTTTATAAATGTTCACACAAGGTGACCTTTTTCCCGAGAGGACATCTTACGGATTTTCATGCTCCTTAAACTTCCTTTGGTCTCACGGGGAAAAAAAAGGCTTTATTTCACCTTTCTCCCTACAAGTCTGTTTTCTTTTAATCTCACCCGCCCCCTCCTCCCCCCACGGGCACTTCAAGACCGATAGTCCACTCACACCTTCCCCATCAAATCTAATCATGTCCACTTGACATGATGCAAGGTGAGCTGAAAGACAGATGTTGCCAGGGTGACCTCCTGAAACCTTTTAATAGCATTTCATTTGCTTGACTTTCCCTTTTATCCATTGAAATCTATTTAGAATGGAACCTGTGGTCCTTCAACATCAGCTAGAAGAGGGCAGCTGTCAAAAGGAGGAGGTCTGTAGAAGCATGAAAGAAAATATCAGTGATATTCATTGGTATCAAGTCAATGGAATGATAATAAAAGAGTATTAAGGTGTGAAATATCATGTATATCTGAGTTGTTTTTGACTTTAGACCAGGGGTTCCTTAAAATGTGTCCAACAGGAGTTTGTGTGGCCCTCAACAAGAGAGGGCACGGATTCTATCGGGTCATAGCGGATCCAGCCTGCCAGAATCTGCTTTAAAAGCAACAACTGTTTATTAATTGTTAATTGTTACATGCTCGCATAAGAAAGTCACTTTCAAAGAAGGAACCTCAGGGATGTCCCAGAAGAGAGTGGGACAGGGAAGCAACATATGAATCACACTGCACCAAGTAGGAGCACAGAACTAAATAAAATAAATAATAAAGAATAGAGGAGAGGTGAAGTAAATGAGAATAGAGATCAGAACCCCAGAGCTGATGTGGATTATAACGATAAAAAATCTAAAATTTCTAGCATATCAATATTAATCTAGACCCACAAGAGCAACAGGGTCCAGTTTATCAAACCAACTTCCCTCTGCTGAGTTCCATGGAGAAATATGTGTAATGGATGTCATGAAAATTATAATTATTCTTCAAATTTCATTACAGTAAGTAAGGGAGCAATAAATAAAAAAAAATGATCTGATTACTAGCTAGCCTGGCAGTAGACCTGTCCAAAAATATGGTAATATGGAGAAAAAATATATGGAAAAATTTGCAAACATGACAACAAACTCCCTAAAGACCCAGAATAAAGTATATCATAATCACCCACCTTCTTTCAATGCTTTTTGGGACAAAATATGAGTGTTATGAAACAATTATGCCAGAGAGCAGGGAAACAAATTCTGGATTTGTTTGGCCCTCCGCTAAAAAAACTTTGAGAACCCCTGCTTTAGATAGTTGGAGTTTGATCAAAACCGGGTGATGTGGTTTGGACTTGTAATCAATGACTTATTTTATACCTTTGAGCAAAGTCTGGTGACCCAAGTCTCTGGAGACTTTGTGGTCAAGTGCAGTTGTTTGGATGTTAACAGGTATATATTTGATTTGACAGTCACCAAAAAGTGACTAGGATCCATAAAACAACAAAATGTGATTGAAAAATCGTAAAGAAAAGGATGCCTTCAAAAGCTAATTTGAGCACTGAGAGGTCTATATTTTTTGTGACTTGCGTTATGTAACATTTCTTAAAGCATAGCCAAGTATTCTTTAATGTTCCATGGCTGCTTTATAGGTGGAAATACATGGGAGCGGTACATAACAATAAAAAATCCATAGTACATTTAATGGCTCCATCCATGTACAAAGCAGCAAATTTGTACCAGTGCGTGTCCCAAAGTGTTGACCGCCCCAAATAACTGAGCTGAGCATGTGGATTTGTATGGTAATGCTTTTGGCCTGAAGCCAAAGTGGACAGTGAATTTGAGTGCATGCTCAGACACAGAGCTATGGAAAAGTCGGGATGCCCTGTACTCTTTTGGATGGAAAGAGAAATATGTTTCAATTAGCAACACAGTCCAAATCCACCACTGCAAACATTAAGTGCGTACACGTGTGTAATGTCTGCGTGCGTGTGGTAAAAGTGGGGGTGAAGGTGGAGCGTGTAAGTGTTGGAATGGTTTGCTTGTGAATAGGCCCATAGAGTTACAGACCACAGGCTGGCCATTACACCTAGTTACAGTCACCGCTGGATCGACAAGGAGACAGACAGTCTGCCACGCTGACAGAACTCCACTATGGGTACGTACGTGCCTGCCAGTGTGTTCTGTGTGTGTCTTTTATCAGGCAGGGGATCCCCTGAGTTGCCCCTGTTGGTACCATGTGGCTAATAGAAAATGTAAACTCTCCAAAACAAGGAACAAGGACCAGAAAAGAGGGAAAAGTGAGCTTTTCTCCTTCAGCAGAGAGTTCTCTGAAACTCGACTGTAAAACAAAAGTACTGCGTTTCATGATACAACATCTACAGTCCGTATCAGCCGATGTGTCATCAACAACCGAGCAGAAGATTGATGCTCATTTCAGAGTCATGTCGTTCTCTAAGCATGCCAAAAGGAACATATACAAACCCCAGAAGGGAAGAAAAACTGTTTTTAAAAGATCTCATTCAGCATTAGGTACTGTTTGACTTACTGTATACGTTAAGGGTATCCTTCGCTCAGGGTCAGTCCAGAGCAAGTACTCGCATCCTAGTAATGACTAGAAAGTGGTTGTAAGGGCAGAGTGCGACAGCATTACCTGTACGTTAAGTTTGTACAACTTACTAATACTTCACAAACACATTTGCCCATTGACTGCTGTAAGAACTGGATCAAGCAAGGGGGAAGTCACCCAGAGATAATGTTTTACTTCCAGAATCCAATGAAATTATGTCAATTTGTTTTGGTTTTTTTTTTACGAATGTTAGAGTCTGCAGCATTCTTATTGGTCAACCTCCGCATGGGTCAACCTACGTTTGGGTCAACGATTTTGCGCTTGAAGGAGGTGGTTTTTGATGAGAATCAAAAATTACATATTTTGCAAAACTGCAATGGAAACACTTTTTTTTTTAATTAAATGAGTCACGCGACCAGGCCTGGCCCTGATTATAGGCGAGCTATGCGGCCGCCTAAGACACCATCTGCTAGAGGGGGTGCCAAATCACAGTGATTATATATCATTTTTTTAATTTTTTTATTTTTTGGTAAACAGTTTGAACACAACTCATTTCATGTAAAACATAAAGTAATAATTAAAAAACGTAAATAAAATGTCATCAATAACGCTACAGTGCAGTGTCTCTGGTGCTGTCTGTGCTGGATTGGGGGGAGGAGAGAGGCCGCTGTTAATGTTTCTTTAAAACTTTAAGGATGAAAAAAGGATAAGGAGGAAACATGGGCTCAAAGCAGAGATTTGTCTGTTTTACTAATTTAAAATTCACTCCCCCCTCCAATTTGGTCGAAAAAGACAAATTCAGGAGATGTAGTGGGGTATTTTTTCCAACACTTTTATCCGTTGAAATCCTCCTACTTTCCTCTTGAATAATGGCTGATCGATGGTCAGTCAGTTAGTGTGTTTTCTTTTAAAGGAAGAGTTTCTTCGTCTTCAACCCTGCAGGGGGCGCCAACAACAGGATGCCACAAGAGGTTCCACAGCATCACACGGCTCATCAAAAGTCTAGCTTATCATGTGGAATAGTTGGATTCGAGCCCCTCTTTAAAATCTCCAACCACAGTTGACCAAAACCCCTTCATCTGTAACCTCTTCCATGTAGCTTGCCGATCTGTGATCTGAATGAGACGCTGACGTCTCCTTTGATAGATAATGAGCGCTAGTGCCGTGGCAGAAATTTGAATATATGTGCTGTAAATCCAAGTATTGTTCACATCCATCGCCCTGTTTATGAATGACTTATCCCTTGAGAAAATGTGTTTTTTTATTTTACATTTCTAGAATTTCTAGAACCACTTTAACTAATGAAGCTAAACTATTGGTAACAGTCATACTAAAAGTTGGTCAATGAGAAAAGCAAGAGTCTACGATGCTCCCGTACATTATACATTAACAGATTTAGGTCAGTTTGGGGCTTGGTGTCTCTCCCAAGGGCTCTATGACGTCTTTTTCCTCCATACAAATATATCGATTACACCAGCATAAATTGTTATCGTCATTTGATATTATACAAAACACTTGTATCCAAAAAAATTTCCTCTAATGCGGTCAGTACAGTATCAGCTGATAGTCCCCTGAGCCCTTAAATTTTCATGTACGGGTGGTACAGTACACGAGGCTCTTTTTTTGTCAGCGTTTATCTCTGCAGGACTTTTTTTGTTTTTACAGTAAGCTATTATATTCTCTCAGCTCTCCAGCCAATCCATGTCCCTGTGCTGACACACAATATTGCTATTCTCCCTCCTTTTACAGCCCTTTTCTCTCCCCGTGTTTATACACAGTGTGACTGTTCCCTCTCTTGGCTCTTTTAAGAGTCTCACTCTTGGACGCTGCCTTAAATGGAAAGTCTATACATGCTGTCTGTTTGTGAAGCCCAAAGAGCTCCATTCAAAACAGCTGAGCGTTTATAATGGCCTGTTTATGTTTCAAAAGGTTTTTTTTTTTTTTTCTTCACAGTAGCCCACTGTCACGTCTGGATGGCTGGAACGCCATGCAACAGGAGTGCCGGGGCGCGCTCCCGCCCGCACACGCCGCCGTGCTCGAGAGACAGCACTGGCAATATGGATTTAATTAGTCTTATTATTCTAATCATGGGCTGGACATGACAGGCCGCGCCACTGGGAGGGAAAGGGGGAGGGGGTAAAGATGGCGCTGATTGCAGGGATTACGGGATTATTATGGACGCTTGGAAATTATGCACTTCTTTCCAGGAAAAACCTCAGAAACCGGTTAAAGTCCTCTTTCTGTGCTTCTGTGAAATAGGTGGGGGTGGGGGGGCACATACGCATCACTGCTCATGCTCGCCACACATGAAAAAATATGGAAAGGCTTTTGTAGAAATGGGGGGATTTTGATTGACAGATGTCAAGCATCATAAGATGCATTAGCCCCGTGATATAAGGGTAACTCCGCCCCCCCTTCCCTCACGCTGCTGTTAATTGCCCCTACTCCGTAACCTGCTGAGGCGTCTCTGGGGAGTAGGGAAGATGTAGATAGGAGAAGGTGGGAGGAAGGGTGGGGGTTGCAGTGCAGTCTGCCATCTGCTCTGACTCCTGACTGCGCTCATCCTCCCCCACCGCCAACAAGGCTCCACCCTTCCTCAGATCTCCCGCCTTTTTTTTTTTCTTCTATGGTCCTCAGATAGGTGGTTTTCTTTATTACATAGAGCAAAAAAAAAAAAAAAACGCACACGTGCGTTCCTTTGTGCACACAACCCTTCGGATCACACAGGAGGCCGTCTCCACGTGCCTCTAAATGCCTCAGTGCAAAAGCAGAGAATACACCACCAAAAGCGGTGAGTCGCACACGGTTGAGGCGTCGCTCCTCGCATGTGCGGCGGCAAAGGTGACTCAACCAGTCAGAATGAAAGTATATTAAAAAGGGGAGGAAAAAATAGACAAAAAGAGGGGGAAGGTAGGGTGGGGCAGCCAGGAGGCTCAGACAGGATCCTTGGTGGTAACAAGTGTCTAGCTCTTTGTGTCATTGTTCCAGCAGCTGACGGCACGTCGAAGAGCCATGACTGACATCTGGATGGAGTGTGGATCAGCTATGACATATGAAGTTGTGAGTGCAAGCGCGGACATGTACGCTCCACTAGACGAACAAAGTTCTCCCTTCAGAAGAATTCAACTTCCACCCTGTAAAGCCCAAAGCCCACATCAAAGAATCGATAGAAAATAAAAAATAAATAAATAATAAACTCCATAAATCCATAAAAAATGTTGCAAAACATTTTTTTTAAATGTATAGATAGCATCAATTGTGATACATATTAGTTTAAGATGGAAACATTTTGATATGAGTGTTTAGGAAAAAAAGTACCTTATTTACCCACTATCTCAAATTTGATCCTCACATTTTTTTTTTACTGTATTATAATTAATTATTTAAAAAAAATGTTGCATTTTTTTATACAGTGAGTAAATATTTATAAAACTAAATAACTAAATAACTAAAACTAAATAACAATAACAGTTATTCTCACCATAAAGTTTAGAAAATTTGCTAAACTTTTTTTCCCGCCAAGTGTTTTTGAGATTTCATGGAGGCAGACATTTTTAAATGAGCAGGAAAAGTCCTTCTACTGTCCCTAGTGGAATGATGACAAACTACAGGGCGGAAAAATGGACCAAGTTATTTAAAATGGGATTTTTAGTAAAGTTTTGACCAAGCTAATAACTCAAAGATGACACAAATGGATATATAAAGTTAAATTCCTGTTTTCACGCTGCCATTGCTGCCTAGTAAATTCAAGACTCACTTTAATTTAGCATCACCTTTAATTAAAGAAAAAAAAACACACCTTAATCACTGGTCCTGTTAAGGAGGGGCCAGGACGTTTGTGACCATCCCCTACCTTGTCTGGTTTTGTTTTTATAATGACTTGAATGAAGAAATACGCAAAAATGCAGTTTTAATCTTCATTTTCCTTAATACATGTCAAAAAAGTGCCACAAGAACATGCTAAAAACACCAGATATACTATTTACATGGGAATGGGTCTTTAGGAGAAATTCTTAAAAGTGGCTCCAATATTTTAATTCCCTTCTTAAAACACATTTTTGCTTGTATTAAAATACTCTCCTGTTTGTGTTTCCGTCTGCACAAATGAGAGGACCAGCAGTCTCATCAGTGTTCTGGTATTATAGGAGTTGCCCCCCAGGGGGCTGTTCCAGAATTACAGGACACCCCCTCCTCTTTTCCACCACAGAGCATATGCAACCACACTCTCTACACAAAAGGATACTCTTCTAATATTCTAGATCAGGAGCAACATTTAAAATCTGAAATATATGAGGAAGGAACAAAATAAAACAGGGTTATTGTCTAAGCAGCAACAGGGCCCAGAAGGTAACAACAGTAATAAGAATTTTTTTTTTTTGGGTGGGGTAGAGTGTGAGGTTGGGGGATGTTAGCATTATTATTACAGTGCTGCTGAACTCCCAGAGGGGCTTTAAATTTGAAAGGACACCGGCTGGAATACAGAGTATCCATATGGATGTGCCGAGGTGATGACAGACGATGCTGGAAAGCTCTGAAATGTGCTTCCCTTAAGCTACGCTGTTGTTCCACGCTGCTTTGGAGTCCAACGCCACACCAGGGTCAACGGGTTCATCTGCCCTTACCGACACCGCAGCATCACTGCTCTGTTGTGGTTTCTGTAGAGAGCTGTGTTTACTGAGAAGCTGGGACTTTTAGGCAAGTCAGAAGATCCAATTTGGATCTTTTTTCAAGAGACTATAAGCAAGAAATAAGACAACACATGATTAGAGAGCAGGTGGAGGAACATCTAGAGAGGTGGAAATTTGTTCAAGAAAGGAGAAGAATGAAGCAAAACAGAGTATCTGTGTGTAAATGAGAGGAACTCAATTGGAACAGTAAAGTTACAGAGAGCAGAGGAGAAGAAGGTGGAACTTCAAGGACTTAAGGTCAATAGTTTAGAGGAATGGAGAGTTGAAGGAAAGAGGTGAGGAGGATGCTGGCTATCAGGAAAGAGGCAACAGAAGGAAGAAAGTTCATAGATGTAGGGAAGGAGAACTTAAGGATGGTTGGCAAAAACAAGGAGGACGTAGTTTGATGGAGCTGGATAGTTCTCTGTGGCGCGACAAGTGAGAAGATTTACGCATAAATGTGGTTAGGGTCAACTGGGACCACGTTGAGCTTTTAAAATGGACCGGACCAGGCTCTTGGGTGCAAAGCTGTGGAGATTGGTGCCCATTAAAGTCAATGAGAGGACAAATTGGATGACTCATATTTCCAAACCCGAGATCCCGGAGACCAGCTCAAGACTAATTTTGGCCACTAGAAGGGTTCATTTCGACACTTTCCAAGACTGTTTTTAAAGTCTCCCCAGGTTCTCAATCTTGGTTCCCTAACCAATTACATTGTATCTACTGGATCCAAT
>NC_050534.1:7837232-7840777 GCF_002922805.2 Oryzias melastigma
CTGGGACCACATTGAGCTTTTAAAATGGACCGGACCAGGCTCATGGGCGCAAAGCTGTGGAGATTGGTGCCCATTAAAGTCAATGAGAGGACAAATTGGATGACCCAGATTTCCAAACCCGAGATCCCGGAGACCAGCTCAAGACTAATTTTGGCCACTAGAAGGGGTCATTTTGACACTTTCCAAGACTGTTTTTGAAGTCTCCCCAGGTTCTCAATCTTGGTTCCCTAACCAATTACATTGTATCTACTGGATCCAATTTGTCAGTATGCCAGATTCTGGGTCCCTAACCTCACTATCTCCAAGTCTTGTGGGGCCAATATCCCGGTATGCTAGATTCTTGGTCCCGGGTCCCTAACTCTTATTTATTTATTTTACAACCATTCTTTCTTTTTATCATTACACCGTTTTATATTTCATATGTTTTGATTCCTTTGTTGGTTCATTTTTTGGCTTCTCTCTTGCATCTCTCCTCCATCACAGACTCATCTTTCTTTCATGGCATCCTGGGGTCTGTTTTTTATGAAAGCGATGCCACGATGAGCCTGTACCTCCTAACGAATGTCATTGTTCGTGGTGGTGGCGTTGGGAGGGGGGTGGCAGATCCCTCTGAAGCCACGCCAGTTTTCTCTGCCAAGCACATCGGTGATCATCAAGCTACACCCAACAAGGCAGGAATCTCACAGAACTGCAGCAAACGCCTGGCACTCATCCACCCAGCAGCTTTTTAATCCCCACTTTTGCTGCCTAGTACACAGTGGGGGGTGGGGGTCAATAAATGTATATTTTTAAACCCCTCCCACAGACAAAACCAATTAAACCAACAGCAAGACTCTACAATAGAGCCTACAAGATCCACAACAGGCTTCCAGACTGGACTCGCCACTGCTCTGTTTTATCTAGTGCTCTACCATTCTAGAACAATTTAAGACTGTATTAAGCTACATTATCAGATCAATGGTTACACTTCAACAGCACTTACTTCCTTTGTTCCAAAATGCAATGAATAGGCTCCGTGCTTGGAGTGGAACAACTGGACCACATCTGCCAACGTACCATTAAAATGTAGTTGGACAAATGCAGGCTTGTCAAACAGACTTTTATCATAACAATCTTTATGTCATAAACACTTAACAACATACCTTCTTGGTCGTCACCTCCTCAATGACCATCTCACAGCATGCCTCCACCTACTAAAGCAGCATTAAAACGTGTTGTATCTGACATTGATACAGATGTTGAAAAGGTAAAGTTTGAATAAGTGAACTATTCTGACAAGGATTGCAAAGCATAGGCATTTATTCTTTGCCTCGCCCCCGTAGTTCCTGGCCAATGAGGGAAGAGATCTTTAGTCACATGGTTCTCTCTACAAGCTTTGGCTGGATCAGGAAACTCTGCTTGACAGCAATCTGAATACAGACCAAATGCAAGACTCAGGACTCATTATGGACCAACTGACTTTTCCAGTCTGAAGACACCATAAAGCCTGATTTCCGGTACGGTACGGTCCGATCCGGTATTTCGAGCGTTTCCATTGTTAAATGGACCCATTAAACAGTTCCTACCTGTACCTCTTGAGGGCCTACATCCGTTTAAAGTCCATAGAAAAATAGAACGGATTGGTTGAGGAGGAGCCGCTGTTGCCTCCTGCTGATTGGCAGAAAGTGACGACGACATTAGAAATCGCAAGTATAAGGCTAAGCTAGTGATTCTGTTTTCTTCTTTACGAAGGTATTCTGCTTAGTCGCCTCCTTTCAAACAATATTAAAATCCTGGTATACATGATGTACCAATCGTAAAGCAAGAAAAAGACGAGTTGCTGGATGACTTCTTTTGTTGTTGCTTTTCTAGTGATTCCACTACAGTGACATACTGACAGAATGAACTGGTCCATCTTGTAATACTCTTCCCTTACCGGACCGCTCAGTGGAAACAAGGCTAAAGTGTGCATGTAGTTCACTTAAATAGACAACTTTTTGCTAAGCGGTTTTGCTAATAATATTTGTTTCCAGTGCTTCCTCTGTTGAATCTCCTCCTTGGGGGGTCGGCTGCTGTTCCAGCTGCTGTAGTTCTAGCTGGGGACCAGACTCCCCGCCGGGCTGCCGCCTTGCTCAGTGGGATGCTGCGCTCGGCTGGCGTCTACCCCCAGAAGAGGAGGAGGAAGATTCAGCTATTAGCGTTTCCAACCAACAGCTTAATTTGCTTTTTTTATGTTCTGCCTAACGCCCAATTATTACCTCCACGGGCTCAGGAGGTGGGCGGGGGCCGGGGCGGGGGTGATTAAGAGCTGTTGTTTTTATTATTAATACAGCAATTTGTACTACACTTTATGCAAAGTGTTATATAAGTGAAGATTCATTGATTTGGAGTTAAACTGATGTTTGAAAAGATAAAGTTTTAGATGCTAGAATGATTTATGAAGACTACCAAAATAAAAGCCCTTCTGTTTCATTGTGCAGACTGTCACACTGGAACCACTTTTTACTATAAAATCTCTAAATCTTGTGAATTATTTCTGAGCAAACTACTTATTACACTTTATCAAAGACATATGGACTGGTGGAGATTAACTCATCTATTAAAAATGTATGTAAAAAAGAAACAAATTGTTCCTTTTTTATTTGCTGATTTTTTTCCAGCTTTTTGAAAATCTTTTTTTGTTGAAGTATTTTTTTGTAGATGTACATCTTTATTTTCAAAAATTACAACTTTATATTAAGCAATTTTCCATGTAAAATTATGACTTTTTAAGTCAGAAATTCATGATTTTGTTCTGGTTAAAAGCTGACTCATTTCTCATAATGTTGTGACTATAGTCTTAGATATTTATTTTTCTTTCATGATGGCCATAATTCTGATACCTTCCAGGATTTCACGGCAGAAATTCATGATTGTTGCGACTTAATACGCCTGATGTTGAGGCAGCTTCTGTAAAAAAAAATTTTTTAGCTTTTTTTTTTATTTTTTTTTTTTTTTTATCACCTAAAAAATGTTAGTTATTGAAACAGCTGAATACGTTTTGGAGTCCAACTCACAATTCTCGTATAAGGAAGATCATTCTAACCAGTCGTCCATGGCAGACAGACCATACCCATTTTATTAAAGCGAGCAAAGCTGACACAACAAAACACAGCCTCCAAGGCGCAGTTTTGAATGCGCTAAAGCAGCGTTTTTGACGGACGGTTTGTACAGTTTTTATGCTGTTTTGGGGGAACATAAGATGCCATAATTTACATGCTAGTTTTGAAACGTGCGTATGTAGCAGCGTTTTTCATGGCCAAAATGCAGTTTTTATGGCGCTTTTCCTGGTGATAATTAACCCCTTTTGCTTGCCATAATTATTGACCCCTTTCACTTTTAATAATTGTTGACCTCTTTCGCTTGCTTGCCATATTGCACAAACACTTACGCAAGAGAAAAAGGGAAATTTAAAAAAAGAGCACGGCTCCCGGGAAGGAGTCGCACTGACTGTTGTTACGGGAGATTGGTCAAAGTTCACTTAAACTAGCGGTAAAAATGTACAGTTGCAGGGTGTGCAATAAATC
>NC_050534.1:7840941-7851719 GCF_002922805.2 Oryzias melastigma
TTCCGTCATTTTAGGTACTTTTGCTTCTTTTGTCTTTTTTAGTGAAACTTGACTAAAATAATTAATATAATCATAAAAAGGGGGCTTTGTAAGTCCATCACTGCTGGTGCGGAACATGAAAAGAAAACATAACATTACAGTGGATTTTAAACTCTACTCTAATTGCTAAATAACTGAAATAAAAATATAAAGTGTTTTCACATTAGTGCTTACGTAAGTGAAACTGAAGTTTACGGTTATAAGCAACAAACTTAAAGGGTTTAGTCTTTCAAAAAACTCAGTGTGTGTATTTTATGTTACTATAACTTTAATTGCACAAGTTCCCTCAAGACTTTAAAAGTTTATATTTCTCCAGTGAACATTAAAAGGTAACGCTGACATAATCCAGTTTAGAATTTACATTTTTTAAGGTGGTATGACTTTTTTTTTTCTGTTGTCTGAAAATCTTGAAGTCATTGTCGGATCTTTTGTGCTGTCCAACAATGTTTGTGCTGAGTGAGCTCATTGTGTAAAACTGCTCCCCTTTCCTTTGTGGCGCTGGCGTTTGGAGCGATCTGCCGGCGGAGGCGTGCGGTCTCCACAGCTGGCGGACGGGCTCCTGGTTGACCTCCGTGACACGTCGAAGGAGGGGGGGGATCGCAGGTTGTATGATGACAGATGGACCTCCTATGCTGGCGGTAACGCTGAACTCGGTCTTTCTTCTACTTTCTCAAAGTATATGTTTTTTAATCAAATCATTGCAGTTTTTGTTTAAGTCCCAGGAAGTATCCAGATCCATGTGGTGCTAGTTGAAGGCGTTTTCAGGGCTGGATTTGTGAGATTTTAGGGGAGGGGGCGGAGTTTATGACAGGATTGGCGTGTGTCGAGTTGGGAAAAGGTCAGAGGTCGAAAAAGTTCACAGAAGCAACAGAGTTCACTGAGTTTAAAAAGTCCAGGCTTCCCTCCTTTATACATATATATATATAAAACCTGGCATTTATGGAGCACTGGCATCGTCCCTATCAAAACAAATTAAAAAAATATAGAATCAAATATATTTATCTCTGCATATGAAACTAGTAGAATTGGTTTAGATTTCTAAAAAAAAAGTAAAATGCAAAAAAAAAAACAATACTTTTACCCTTTCAAAGATCCAATTCATCTTTTGATCTATTGTAAAAGGTTGTGATTTTAAGGCAAAATTAAATCTCATACTCATATGTAGGTACATTGTTTTGGTAACTGGAAATATTTTGTCCTAAAATAGCTGTGAATTGCTCAAAAATAGTTTTATATCAGTTTAAAGTAAGTATATTTATACACTTTTCCCACAAAATGTCCTATTATTAGTTCAATCATCTTAAAGTCAAATCAGAATGACACATTTCAGGAAAAATGTCTTAAAAGTTATGTCAATTATGAGGCAAACAAAACTTTCCAGATTTCTTAAACTCATGAAGTCCAGTCTAAGAATAAAATCATTCAATACTTAAACTTTTGCTTAAAAATATTATTTAAAGTAAAAAATGTTTGTTGGCGATATTGGTGAAAATATATGTTTAGATTAAGATTAAACGACTGAATATGTCAAGATTTTATCCTAAACAGGTCTACGTTGTAATGAAAAGTTACTGGGGAGTTTTGTCTGATATCAAGTATAAAACTAATTTTGTAGACAAATTGATGCTTAAATTTGTCATTCTAGACTCCCTTTAAGATCATTTCAGTCTAGAAATGTAAATAGTTGTTAGTTAGTAGTTTTGTAGCTCTAAAAATTTGATACATTTAGAGGAAAAGATAATATAAATACCTTCTTTAAAGATATAAAACCCTTCTTTTGAGCGATGCAAGCTCATTTTAAGATGCTGTTTTCAATAATCTTAGAAAAAGCCGAAACAAATGTAAATAGCTAATTTCAAGATTTATTCTTTCTGTCTTAAAAAGACGAAACATTTCAACTTATTATCAATAATATTACCAATACAAAATCCACTGGTTCCATCGGTAGATTTTTTTTACATGCAACAAGAGGGAAAAAAACAGATTCTTGAATTTTTTTTATTTTATTTTGGATTTAATGTTATGAGAAAGACATTTTTTCAGTGCTAAAATTGTTATGTAAAATTAAAATATGGAAAAACATTATTTGAGATGTTGCTTAAAATAAAATAAATAATTCAAGGTCAAATGAAAAATAAATAAATAAATAAATAAAAATTAGGACTTAAAATTTCTTTCGAATGTGCTAAAGCTCTGTTTTGACGCTTGGTTTGTACACAATAAAAATTCATCTTAAAATTACATCACTGACTATCTCTTTATTCAAACCGTTGTGAATCAGGAGCAGATGAAAAAACACTGTTTTAGAAAAGATTCATTTGTGATGTAAAAAAAAAAACGCTGAGCAAGCCACAAGATACCTGCTCCACTCCATTCTGATGCATCCACTTGTTGACGACTAGATCCGTGTACATCAGCGTGTCAAAGTGAATCCAACAAGGGGGAAAAAATCCAAAACACACCTTAGGTCACGGATAAACATTTACTAAACACTCTAAAACTACATTTGAAAAACTTTAAAACCCTAACTTTTTAACATAATTATGAACTATATATATAGCATTACCTGTGATAATGCTAGTATGAATGCTGTAAGCTGAATTTGGCCGCTGAAGATACTAGTGCTGATAGCTGAAGATGCTGAAATTGATAGCTAAAAACGCTGAAGCTGATAGCTGAAAATGCTGAAGCTAATAGCAAGCTAATATATTAGCTAAATGCCAAATTAGCCTAAACAAAAGGAAAAAAACGTAGGTTAGCCAAAACCGCTAGCATGTAGCTGAAAAAAATAGCTAAACTTCAAAATATCCAAAAAGACTAAAAAATCCTAAATTAGCCAAAATTATCCAACTATATCCAACAATTAGATAGCGCCCAAACACTACATTAAACTCATCATTAGATGGAAGCGGAAATGTCGCAACTGTAGCCAGAAACTGAATTTGTGTATCTATACTAGAAGATTCGTAACCCTAAACCGTAATCCTTAACCTAATCCTAACCCCAACTCTAATCATAACCTGGTCACGGTATTTTTCTATGGGAAGAGCGTGAACTTCGTTTGAATTTGGATTGAGGACTTCCAGCTTCCCTGACGCCATCTTGGGGCCATGTTAGTGTCTGCATTTGGATCCTTTTGGGCTCATAACTTTGGCGCTAGCTCCAACATTGCTCTGCATTTTGTTGCATCCATAATGTAAGGTGTGGGTGGTTGTAAGCTAGCGGGAGAGACTGTAATTGAAGGGATGATGGGAAATGGGACAGGCTTACTCTGCTAATTAGATGAATTTCTAATAAACTCCTGCCGCTCTGCAGAAACCCTGTCCTAGAAAACTATGCTTTTTTTTATTTTGGCTAAAAACATCATAAATAAAACACCACAATTTTAAATGAGTAGAGTGACCTTCACGGTAGTTTATAAAGGCCTGATTTAGTTTCATGCTTCTGGTTGAACGCGGTGTTAAAAAGTAAGAGACTGTGCCACCGCAGACTGTTTACATGCTGGGAACAGAGAGAAGTTTCCGCAGCAAAAGGGGTTTGGAGAGACGGCAGAGGAGTGACAGAGATAGAAAGTTTGGTGGAAAAGGTCTTGTTTGCCAGCTGTGAGAGGCATGAGATCATAGCGCCGTGCTACTCGGCACCATTACCCCCCCACCACCACCAAAGCCTTGGCTCCTCCTCTCTCTGCTTCCTATTATCCTCCCCCGACGTAAACACACACATTTGCGCACTCGTCTGTCGTCTCTGTTTATTGATGACTCAGGCTTGCCGTATCTTTCTGGGTACTCGGCCGGAGCACCTCGGGGGCCTAATGAACTGATCCCGACTGTTTACAGCCGTGGCTTTTTGACGGTGACTCATGGAGAAACAAAGAAGCCTCTGTGAGCGGGAGAGGTTTTTCTCATCAGGAAGACCTGCGCACGGTGCTTTCCCTCCCCCCTGAAGTTTAGAGTTTGTTGTTGTCGTCTTGGTCCTTTCATCTTCAAACGTTTCTCTTCCTCTTCTGCCAAACTGTCTGACTTTTGGTTTTGCTAAAGCTCCTCTGTACCCCTTCTAGATCCATCCATCTGCCCAGTGTAAGGGGTAACAGAGCGAAAGGAACAAGGTTCTTTAACCGGCACTGGAACGAGATCAAAGATGAAAACACAAGAGAAGAACAGACATATTTTCAGGCCAAAAGGCACCGGATTATAGAGTGTATTAAGCAAAGCAAAACAATATTTTCATTCTCCTACAATACCCAGAATGCCTTGAGGGGGTCAAGATGCCAGCAATTGGTCAGAGGAGTTGATGGGAAGTTTTTCAAGTGAACTGATTTATCAGGAATAACTGCAGATAAGAGAAACATGACAGAATAAATCAAACTTTATCGACAGTTACTCAACATCAAATACAGAACAATACTCAGTAGGACTGGGCATCGATTAGAATTTCCAGAAACTATTCGATTCAATTCACGAGAGCCTGAATTGATTCCATGCAGATTTTTTTGATTCTTCAATTCAATTCAAGCTTACAGATTTATACACATTTGTTTAGAAATACATAAATAATCAACTATTTGATTTGAATATATTTATATTAATCTGATACAGTTCTTGTAAAATGTATTAGTGAAATAATGAAATTGTTAATATCATACAGTGTTACATTGCTTTCCCAAAGGAGAAGTTCTGAAAAAAATGTTAACATTGTTCTGCTTCTCCTGGAGGACGTTTCAGTTTGGCCACTAGGTGGCGATCACGCTATAGCATTACACCTTATTCCAGAAGAAGAAGAAAGTATGATGAAAAAATTGTGTTTCAGACCCCAAATGGTTACTTCAGAAAATATTTCCTTAAAAGAGTTGGTAAAATGTATCCCTGTGAGTTTATAAAGATGGTCATTTAATCAGTAATATATGTTTAGGTTGACCGAGTGATAGCATTAGCCGTCCTATGGGAAATTCCATTTAATGTTAGCATCAAGCTAGCAGACTTTAGCTTTATGTGCTAAACCAATTGATATCTTTTATTAATCAATTATTGATCTATTAAGCTTAAATCGGTTTAAATTGATTTTATTAACTCAACCCTAATACAATTTTTTTACTTTATTTTGTTGACGCGCAGTAAGGATCAAACATAAAACTCTAAAACATGGAGGATTCACATGACCCTATGAGGTCAAATCAGCTTCAAGTGAACGGAAAAACAATTTAAACTGTTTTAAACTTAAAATAAACATTTAACATTTTGAAGGAAATATAGAGAATTGGTTGGAAATTTCAAGAAATGACAAAAAACTTGAATTAAAAAAGTATAAACCCAAAATTGTTTCCAGATAGTTTATGAGTAACAGTTTCATATTTTAAATTTTTGTTTTTTCGTTTTCGCTTTCAGTTTAGAATTTGTGTTATTATTAGCCTAGTATTATGTGGGGGCGTGGCTTCGAGCCCATTGGCTAAAAGAGCATGACTGACATTGAGTGACAGATGTGTTGCTGACTCCGTCCATCATCCCCCCTAAGACGGACCAAACTTTGGTCAAGAATGTTTCGTTACAAAACCAAACAGCTGCTTTTTGCTAACAGTTTGAGGCTTACAATTTTTCTATTACTATTCACGTTTTCAGCTTTATTTCAAATTTAGTTTTTTTCCAAAATTTTCAAGTTTAAACAATCAAATTTCCTATATTTTTATTCAAATTTACAATCTGGTTTTTCACTCACTCTAAACTAATCCTGATTTGACCCCATACACCCGTCACTCAACAACCTTTGAGCTACTACTGTTCTAGTACTGTTTGTATGGACGACAATACAGGTAGTATTCATGTATGGCAAGCCAACAGCTTTTTTTTTATTCTTTTTTTTTAAACTTTTCCTTCTTGCAACTGAACAAACAGATAAGAGCTCTTGTGTTGGACAAACTTACTGTTACAATAGTGGAATCTGGATATCTTCATACAGGAGGAGTTTATTTGAATAAACCCCTTTTGTATTTTAAAACTGCATCTCCTGTTTGGACCCATAGAAGTCAGAAGGATTTGGGGTGTTAGAGATGTGGGAAAGGGATAAAGATGTTGGAAATTAATAAATAAACACACAGACGGGGGCAGGAATACAAACAAAAAGAGGCAACATGTTGCTCAAGGTTTATTATCACAACTTTCACGTGTAAATGTTTATCAAAAAGGGCGGAGCCTGTCCACAAACACACTCAAATGTATCTTTGTATCTATCTATGTATTGCTCTTTTGTATACTGTTCTGCCCCTGTAACAAAGCCATCTAGAGGTTACTTTGTGAACTGACCTGGCTCCAGTTAAAACCGCCATGAGGCGACCCCATGGTGAGACTGGGACAAACCATGTTTTCATGAAGTCATTTTTAGGTGAAAGAGCCTCTCTTTATAGCCACAAACACCGCTTGACCCCTGAGCAAAGTGAACCCCGAAGATTGTAGATCTGAGCTGCAAAAATACACAAAGACGGCACACAGATTGCCGTTGTGAGTCACGTTCGCTTCATATCGCTCCACAACAAGCTGGTGACCCCGTGGCGTCTGGCGGAAGAACAATGGTGGCCGTTCACCAACCCCCCTCTTGGTTCAAGCTCCTACTTTGACTCTTGAACCTTTCACCTTTACCCTAGTTTCCCACTTCCCGTTCCACTTTTTCTAAAGATAGGACAGCAGGAGTTCCATCATGTGCATCTACCTGCCGTTCCAGCATCAAGGAGGTTTCCACACTCAAAAAAAAAAAAGAAAACTCTTTGTTTGTTCGGGTTCCGCTCGCCGGTTGGCCCTCCCGCCCTGCCAACACCACACAGGAATGTCTGGAATCTTGACACCACGAGGATTAGCTCATCCCTGTCTGTTGTCTGCGCGCTGTGCTGTTTGCCGGTCTTTCATCACGCGGGATTAAGAGGCAGAGATGCACAAAAAAAGACCTGATCCTGTGAGCTAACGCTAACGCAAACACTGCTCACACTCTGGTCCTGTGATGAAACTTTTTGTAGATGGAAAAACACACATTTCTATCTGTTACACGTCAACAAAACTTTGGGAAAAGTGTGAGCTATCACAACTATGAAAATGATTTATGGAAAACAATCATCTGATAGTCCTGGAGTCAATTATGGTTTATTTTGACAACTTTGGAACTTCTTGTTACTATCCAAACCCAATGGATCTGTTTTTTAGTAGCAATAACTCTGGTGATGTGGGAATCAAAAATGCTGCAAATTGGATAAATATTGATATCAGACAAAACTAACAACCTGGAAACTTTTAATTAAAGATCCACTCTGATGAAAAAGCTGTTTTTGACATGTTCTTGTTGCATTTTTCTAATAACGGGGGACCTATATAAAGGAAAATGAAGCCTTTATTTATGAGCATTCCTTTATTCAAATGAACGTGGAGCAGATGAAAAAAAATGCAATTTGAAAAAGAGCGCATTTGTAAAAAAGTACCTTGCGAGACGCCAAACTCACGCAATAACTCGCCATTTATATAGGAAAATCTAGTAAACAAATCCTCATTCCACCAGGATTTTGAATTATATTCTCAACACTTCTTTCTCTGTGTGACTCGTCTTCATTCAAAGGGTACGCATGTATATGGTTAAATGTACTTTTTTGACTATTGTGTAACAAGTAGTAGATCGGGGTTGGTTGTCTCATTGACATAATGTTTAGAACAGCGAGTACGGCAGAAAATAGATATTGTAAAATAGATATTTCTATCTGAATGAACTCTATTAGATACATAGTTGTAGAAGATAATCTTTCTTTTACAGTTCTGGTCTCGCCTGTCCGTCCTGGGATAGGATCTCTCCCAATTTCACAAGAAAGTAACCATCAGTCAAACGTAACCATCATGGCAGAGCCCAATGCTGCATACATGACCGTGCTACACAGGGACGTGCACAGGATTTCTGAGGGGCAGGGGCTCAAATTTAGAAAAAAGAGCACCAAAAACAATTCTTTTTGTTTTTTTCCTTAAAGCAATATGACAATTAAGAACATTTTTAAAATACATTTTAATAGATAACCACTCAGCTACATGACCTGTATAGGTGAAAGTGATACAATTGTATTTTTATTGGTAAAAAGTTATTGTCAACAAGAGTTCATTCACTTTAGGGCTGCCGTGATTAGACGACGACTAATTGGTTATTAAAATAGTGAACGTCGAATCTAATAGTCAATTAGTCGTTACTTTATATTATATGGAGTCAGAGTGTAGTAAAGTTGAAAGTTATAATTGTATTCTGCTAACTTTTTGGACTATTTTGGCATTTATTAAGTTTTTTTTAGGCTATTTTGGAGTTTAGCTAACATTTTAGCTGCATGCTAGCTATTTAGGCTAATTTTATATTTTTTCTGTTTTTTCATTCTAATTTGGATTTTAGCTAATATCTTTCGCTTCATGCTAGCTGTTTTGGCTTTTTTCAGTTTTTTAGGATAATCCAGTTTGCACATGATTAGTCGACTAATAAAATAATCGTTTGTGGCAGCACTAATTCCCTTTATCATAGGCTTGGAAAAAAAACGATAGAATAATGGTGGATTTTTTTTTTATTTTTTTGTTTTTTTTTCCAATATATCACTAACAAGAGTTAATTAATATGAATTTGAATGAAAACTTTTTGATACAAGAAAAAAACACCTTAGTTACCAGAATCAAAGGTCCAATGGAACAGCAGCACTGTTGCACTTATTGCACGTATTGAAGCTTTTATTACAGATTTGCTATCAGGAAAACGCCTGAAAACCAGGATATAGCAGCAGAAACTCACTTTTTCCTGTAACCACCAAAAGCAACAGTAAAAATCAATCGTCCTTTGAAAGCCAAGCATTACATTTCATTGGACCATTCAAAAATATCTCTTCTTGGATGCAACTTTTCCCTGATAACATCTTTCTTTTTGCATTCTGAGTATAAAGCCATTCGTCACATAATCTGTCTTCCTGCTAGAGATGAGCCACACCTGTTTACTCGGAGCTGGGATGACGCCATTATCTGTGGACTGTGCAAAACACGCCAAAAAAGTCTCTGTCAACCGTCTTTTGTTGTTCATACCTGTGGGAGAGTTGCATGAGAAGGTCTCTGATTTTTGTAGTTTCACTCTTTACTTCAATTGTAGCTGCTTTGTGAAAGGACAGTAAATCAGAGCTTGAAGGATTTACAGAAAATCCATGAATAATTTGAACATTATTACCATTTTTGATCGTATAGTTAGCAAGAGTTGGCAAATCCACTTAGTTTCCGGCTTAAATCTGTTAGAATTTCACTAATAGGGTTAAAGGGTTTAGTTAGCGACATCTCTGGTGTTGTGCTACATACACACCGGGCATGTGTGGCCATATAATTCTATAATTTATCCTTCAAGATCAATTTTCCAATGGATGATACTTCAATGAATTGAAAGGGACGGCATCCATGCGTTACTACAAAATCTAAGTCCCTGATTCAGCGTCACTGTGTTGCTGGAGCCTATCCCAGCTGCTGTTGGGAAAGGAGGAGTGCACCACGAACATGTCGCCAGTCTGTCACACAATCACACAATTAATTAGTATATATGAATAAAATTTAAAGTCATCAGTGAATTTATAAACGTGTTTTTGGACCCAAAGTAAATCCACACACACGAGAAGAACACACAAACTCCTCTCTCTCACCGTGTAGCTAAAACGCTTTGCAACCAAGAAGATTTCAGGATCACGGGTGAAGTTTGATGTCATGATCTGGAATCCTGTGACCCCACATGACCTCTGATTTTAAGCACAAAATTAATGATTAGAATTATTATTTGGGACGAAATTTTTTTTCACATTTCCTAGTGATATTTAGAAATTCCACCTAAAATGACAAATATGTAAAAAATGTAATGTAAATGCATTTAAATGTGGGCACAAAAAACAAAAACAACAAATCAATACAATCACAAGACAAAAAGACTGATGAGCATCACTTCCTGTGTGTTGATGCTCAAATAGAGGAAGCCCTAAATCATCAACATTTCCTGATTTTTTATTTATTTATTCAATTCTGCACAAACAACATCCTCATTTCTGATTTTGCTTCAGTATCAGGAGTTTTATTTAACAGAAAAAGCAGCAAATAACACAATTTTAAAATATTTATTCTTTGTTCTCCTGTTCGAGCTTCGTACTTTATTTCTGTGACTGTAGAGAAAATGTCTGTATTTACCACCACAGCATGAAAGCTGCCAAACTGTTGCTGAATAATTTCCCTCCAACTGTGAGACCAAACCCTGGTGACTGCTGCCACCTGGTGGTCACGGATGTTCAACTTTTTTTAGTTTGTTTCTTTTTTTTTATTGTAACTTGGAGAAAGTCTAAACAGATGGTAATTTATGTACTTTATTTGTATTTATAAAAAACTATTTAGGCATCAATTCATACATTTGTTTAAAAGTTGTATAAATTTCTGCTATAAATCATCAGTTACAGTAAATACTCAGTACTATGCTAACCTCATGAATCAAAAGGGTTCATAATAATAATAATAATAATAATACTTTAATTGAATTAGAAAATAGAATCAGGATAAATAGTGAAAATAATATTTATTTGTGCAAGAAGCTTTACTTTTTTAAAACATTTTGTGATTTTTTTCTGATGGTGAGAAAAGACAATGAAGATATAAAAAAATAATAATTGTTTGGTAATTTGTCTGTATTTCAAAAATATATTTTTTGTTTAAACTATCCACATTTGTTGGTGTTTTTTT
>NC_050534.1:7851807-7853448 GCF_002922805.2 Oryzias melastigma
AAAAATGCTGTGTATTATTATTCCAACAAAGGAAAAAGCTGTAGAAAAAAATGGAAGTTAAAGGATTTATGAAGTAAAAAGGGGCAAAAACAATAAATGTTCTCTCCGTTCCCCTTTTAATGTCACAAAAAAGATTTGCATGTTGAGATTTGGTATTTTTGTAATTAGTTGGTGGTGAGTAAATCAATAAACTCACTAAATATCTTAATAAATGAATAAATAAATGGCATACAGGATGTGGGAGGGGCTGACAGCGATTAGAGAGTGATCTAAAAGTTCACATTGAAACAATAAAGTCACTTTGCATCAATTTATAAATGTAAAGAATGAAGATCATAATCTGATGGTTTCATGTTTGAAAAAACTACCAATAAAAACTGGTTACAGACACGTTACAGGGAAGAAAATGTCTTTAATAAACTGTTTTGATCAAATTCTGGTTTATGTTTTGTTTGTGGCCTTTTAATAGCCTATATGTTTTGTTTTTTATTGATTTTTCATGATTTTATTTTCAGACACTACCTAATCTTACACGTAGGTGGGCAATATGGAGCATCAGGGTATCGATCCGATACCGGTCGATATCGTCGATATTGATACCGATATTTTTGGTAAATGTGATGGATGTGACAAAAACCTCAAAATCTCAATTGTTTTTAATTGCTAATAATTGTTTTTTTTTGTGAGTTTTCCTTTTTTTAAACTATTGAAAAACATAAAAAAAGAATTAGGACAATATTTTCAATTCAACGGAAAATAGTTTATTAAAATAAAAACTTCTTGAAATTAAATGAAGTGAATGTAAAACACTCTACAAACCAAAAGTAACTATTATACAAAAATAAATCAAAATGTTTACGAAAAAAAAAATGGTAGAAATGTCGATAATATATAAAGTTTTAAACAAGAGTTTAAATATTGATATCTGCGGGTCAGGATCGATCCGATACCGACCTGAGATCAATACTATTAGTATTTTGGATCAATCCGCCCACCAATACTTAACAGTATGATCTCAGCAGACATTATTTTGGAATAATTTCTTCAACATTTAATCTTAAATGCAGCAGGTTTTTCATCTTTATATTGGCAAACTTTTGTTTATTTAAGGGAAAATCCTAGTTTTTTAAATTCATTTTTAAACAATCTCTTCTGTTTTATCAGAGATTAATATTATTATTTTGATTATTTGATTTATTCTATATAAAATCTTTTATTTTATTTTATTTTTTTAGACTTGCACAACATGATTCGGCTCTGGAGAACATCTTGTGTCAGTGAAACATTCTCAAAGACAATCACCAAACCACATGAAACCGTTTCCACCAGGAATTTGATAAAACAGCCTAATTATTGACTTTAAATGTCTAACTATTTTGAAGATTTGTGGCTAAATTGAAACAAGAGAGAGATTAAAAAGCACAAGTATGCAAAAATATCAAATGAAGGAGCGGGATTATATCAAACTGATTCATCCTCTTGTATTTAAGCGATAAATCGAACTCTACTTGAGTTTACTTAAAATCCCTTTATTTATAGTTAAGATATATTTATATAATTATTATTAATTACTTATTTTCTTCTAAGATTTATGTTAATTTGTCTTTTTGTTAATTTATGTCATTGTTTCTACAACAAGTT
>NC_050534.1:7853905-7858228 GCF_002922805.2 Oryzias melastigma
GTGGTGGATTTCACCTTTTAACCTTAATTTTAAAGATTCATTCCATCCATTGAAACCTTTGTTTGTTTTGGTTTTATGGCGTATTTTTAGTGCTTTTCACAGTGGCAGCAGGTTCCAACAAGCTTCGTCCTTTTAACTAAAAGTGTTGATTTAGTTTGACAAAAGCAACAATTAAATCAGCTTTTTACAGTCCGTCCCTTTTTGTTCTGCAGATTTTGTCGGTAAAAATAAAGTTTTTATCTCTTGAAGGTGGGGTTCCGTCAGGGCGGGGTCATGAACTTCAAAATAAAAGACTTTATTTGCTTCTCAGAACAGCTCCCCGGGGGGGATTACATGTGTTTACTTGATGTTCTGGAAGACAGAAGGTTCAGCAATAACCGCCTGTCAGCAGTGAGACGTCTTTTCTGATGTTTAAGAACATCACTCATCAAAATGCTTTTAGATCCTGTTGATGGACATACTGTAATACCAAGAAAATGTTAAAGGAGTATCCAACTAACTAAAACGTTTTACATGGAAAACCTTCTGAATTAATTGACTTCATCCCTTATCACCTTCATTTATTTCCAGCTATGAAAAAAGGTCACTTTTTTGCTTTTAATTAGATGCTACGTTTTGGTAATTTTGGAGCCAAAGTGGTTACACAGGGATTAATGTGTTAAAATCAACAAAAATCAGTGAAATGTGTTACTAAAACCCCTAAAATGTTACAAAAAGCCCCTTTTCTAAATAAATGTAATCCCTTAAAGTCAATTTATTTATTTTTTATTTTTTTTATTTTCTATCTCTCATTGTTCAAATGAAGCGACCATCAGGATGACACCGACAGAGGAGTTCTCCATATTTCGCACATTCCTCCACCTTTATGTGTGTATATATATATATATATGTTTTGCATTATTCCTATTAATCTGAAACAGTTCACATACTGTAAAATGTATTCATGAAATTATAATGAGATTAGTACCATACAATTTTACATGGATTCTCAAACAGAGAAGCTCCAATGATTCTTCTGCCTCTCCTGGAGGGCGTTTCAGTTTGGCCACTAGGTGGCGATCGCGCTTTAGCAGTACACTTTATTCCAGAAGAAGAAAGTATGAGCAAGAGGCAATGCTTTAGGCCACAAATAATTACTATAAAAAATATTTCCTTAAACGAGCTTGGAAATTCTTGTGTGAGTAAATTGTTCATTTAGTTAGTCGGGCGTTAGCATTAGCCATCCTTTGGGAGATCCCATTATACATTAGCATCAAGCTAGCTCTCTATTTTTAAGGATCGATTATTGATCTATTAAGCTTAGATCAATAATCGATTTTATCAACCCAGCCCTAGTTGTCAAGTGCCAAAGGTTTTTCAAGCGATTCTGCAATTTTTAAAATATTTTTAGAACATTGTTTCATTTATGTCATTGGGTGCTTTATGTCTTTATGTCTTTATGTCTGCCGGGTGCCGTTTATAATACTGTATTAAAGGCTTGAGCTTGTGGGTGCTTCTAACAGTATGGAAAGCCAAGAAGGTCAAAAACATCAAGAATTTTTCGCATTGTGAAGTTCTTGACGATTTTGACCCTTAGGGCTTTCCATATTACCGACATTTCGTTCAGGTTACGAGAAAGCACAAATGTCCGTTAAGTCCAATGCACCTTTTTCCGAATCAAAATCAAAGTATTAGCGATCTCAGTAAGCACCACAACACATACTGTACAGAAGTTTCCAATTCCAATCCAGTTCTAACACGGCGAAGTGACACCCTTTGCGGTACCTAAAAATCAGCAAGGGATCAAACACTTATTTTCACCATTGTCTGTGATTCTTAAAAAAGAACAATTTCCCATTTCATTTCTAAAATAAACTAAACATGATTTAGGACATGCATGTCCAAAGTCTGGCCCGTCAACTAAATGAGACCAACGCTCAAATTACCATAAAATCCTTTCATAAAATCAATAAGATGCATCAACCAGCATCTTCTAAAAATGATAAATGTACGATTTATTGTTAGCAGTTGTTGTAAAAACGGTGAGACTCTAGCTTATTTCTTAAAAATAAAAAAATAAAAATTCACAGTAAGGGACATCGCATCCAGAAGAAGTGAAATTTGCTTTTTTTTCAGTAAAATATGAAACTACTAGCTCTGCCAAATACACCAAGAGACTGTGTCTGTTTCCAATGAAGCACCAGACGAGACATGCTAACCACAACAAGCTAACTGGGAATGAACGGTGGGAAAAATTGACAGTAGCTTTGGTAAAATGTCAAAATCTTTACAGATTTTGAAAGTTTTTTGCTGGAGGGCTGAGCCTAGAGATGCATTATGGGAGATCACATCCTATACACTACAGTTGCGTAGAGATCATGAGTCTGTCAAGCGGAATTTTACCATTCAAATCCCAAACAATGAAGCTGATTCAGGCTCAGGACTTTGAAGAGGACCATCATACTTAAGTGTTTGACATGTTTAAAAACAGAGCGTGCTCAGGCAACGACGCCGTTCGTATTTAGTGTCATTCACTGGGAGAAAAAAGCCAGAGAGCAGCTGCAGCTGTACAGATGTGACTGAACCGACTTCCAGGTTGGAATTCTGACTAGAGAAAAAAAAAATACTTGAAAATATTTATATCCTATTTCAGTTCAGACTCTAAATCTCAACATCTTGACAAATCCAAATTGTTTTATCTCGTGCTTTAGATCAGCTGGAATCACAAATAAAAAAAAACGGCCATGCAGCCAAATGTCTGTCATCATGAAAACAAGCACAACAACCCCCGCAGGTGATGCTTGAAGCTTTTCCAGCCTTCTGGAGATACAGTAGATAACACAAGACAATGACGAAACTCATGGCATCACTCAATTCAAAAGAAAGAAGAAGAGACAAGGAGAGACCTGGATGGAAAGTGGATATCTGTACCATCACGCCAACTCAAAGATCTGAGATAACAGCACTCAAATGGTTTGTTTGCACACTGACAAAGCACAGAACTGCCGAAGGCGTGTTTTTATAGATTCTATCCTTAGATTTACACACAATAAAACTGATTCATAATATTTTACATAAATCTGGTTAACTCAGTGAATGCAAGGGACAACCCTTTTGACCTTCAGGTTGAAGCCTTTTTGAAAGACACATTTAATTTGAGCCAGATTAGTTCAAAAGTAACCACTAGTGGCTTCTTTATTGTGTTGTATATTAGTTTAAAATATTGATCCCTTACTACAATTCTTACATTAGAAGTTGTTGTAACTCAACATTTATCCGAAAGTCGTTGGAAGATGTCTGAAGATACCGTGATGTTGAGTAGGAGAGACGGCTCAAGGTTTCCCATAATGCTTTTCCTTTTGTGAAGGGTCCTTCTTTCTTTCTTTCTAGCCTATTAATTTATTTTTTGTTGTGTTTCTGATTATTAAATAATATTAAGGTACCCATACTTCCAATCTTTCCCCATGATGGAAACAGGATTTGACAGTCTGCTACACCCTCTATAAAGCCCACAACAACTACTCTATCCTAACCATATCTGTATCAAATGACCTCTCCGATCTGCTCAACAACTGATCAATGGTCAGGGTGTTTCTGCAGATCAAAATGGGTTGACTTTAACTGAAATTCTAATGGGTACAGGATGAAAAGGAGGGGTGAGAGTACAGTTCCCTGTGGTACTCCTGTACTGACAATCGTCCCGTCAGACTCACAACTCCTCGGTCCTACAAACCATGCTGTGTCTACCTTGTAGTCCTTAATCCAGACGATTGAGGATACATGTATCTACTGATCACGTGATCAAAAATCAGGCCTGATCATGTGGTCGATGACTCGATCGATATTGGATGTTGTCCCCCGATCAGTATCGGATATTTAATTTATCCTTATTTTCAAGCTTATTATTCCAGATAAATCCTCCACCAGATGTCTGCATGTCATCAACAGATCATAATATGTTGTTGCCGTAAAACGCAATAGAATTCAACAGCAGTTTAAACAGGAGGCTAACAAAAACAGTTCAGTCAAGCTAGCTTGATGCTCGCAGATTCAGACTTCTGGGATCAATCACTCTAAAAATGCTTTAAACTGACAGCAGGTGTCTCTATTGGTTTGTCTTAACCCAAACAACAACTTATAAAGACGTTTAAACAGAAAAAAGACAGAGTTTTTGTTTCTTTTTAATGTTAAGCTGCTCATGCTGCTGACAGACAGACGGCTAAACAGCAGCTGCTAACTGCTACATGCTAGCGCTGTGATTTAACTCCTTAAGACCCGAGCTGTTCTTTAATATGCCTGTTTTATTTTGTCTGACAGAGAAATTAAAAGTTAAGAAAATTAACT
>NC_050534.1:7858636-7889924 GCF_002922805.2 Oryzias melastigma
CTCTAAAAATGCTTTAAACTGACAGCAGGTGTCTCTATTGGTTTGTCTTAACACAAACGACAACTTATAAAGACATTTAAACAGAAAAAAGACAGTTTTTGTTTCTTTTTAATGTGAAGCTGCTCGTGCTGCCGACAGACAGACGGCTAAACAGCAGCTGCTAACTGCTACATGCTAGCGCTGTGATTTAACTCCTTAAGACCCGAGCTGTTCTTTAATATGCCTGTTTTATTTTGTCTGACAGAGAAATTAAAAGTTAAGAAAATTAACTACTGTGGTAATAAAACCAAAAATGTGATGTCTTAAGAACGTAAAAAAATCACATAATCTTAAAAATAAATAAAACTAATAAACAATACTATTAATATCAGCAAGTCATGAACACTTATCATCAAATTCATGCTAAAACAAAGTCATCAGTAATTTTTAAGAATTATTTTAAAGAATTTTGGTTAAAATGTCAATAGCTTTAGAGATATCAAAGCTAAAGTCACTAAACGTTCTCACATGACTTATTATCACTTATATAATTTTATCAAAGTTTATATTTTCTTTTTTTACTTGTTTATCAAAGCTATTTCACAGAAGTTTTTAAATTAAATTTTGATAGACGGTTAATGAAATATAAATAAGGGACAACCCAAATCAGTTCATTAAATGTATTCATGTTTTAAATGTGTTACAAAGGTATCGGATCGGGACTCAGTATTGGCAAATGCACAAAATTCAATAACTTATAATCGGATCGGGCCCAAAAAAACCTGATGGGGACATCCTGAGTATATGCCGTACAGTTTTATGACACATTTATAATGTTTTGGTAGATAAATATTTAATCCCATTGTTTGTTTTGTGGCTTTATCTGTTCTTGTTTGCAGAGGTATGCAACAGAATGAAATACTTTAAATGTGGTTGTTTTTTTGTATGCATAAGTTTGTGTGTTTGAACTGTAGTTGTATTGCGTACATGTTGACATGTCCGTAAGTAAAGATTTTTTGGAGCCAGCAGGGATGTTTGTAACATTTGAGTGTGTGTGTGAACAGGCCCCGCCCCTTTAGACTAATATTTACACCAGACAGTAATGATGATAATCCTCCAGCAATTTGGTGCTTTATTTAAAGTCCCTTTCTTCCCTCTTCTTCTTCTCCATCTGGTCCAACATAAAAAGCCTACAAATGTAACCAAAATAAATCAAGTGTAGCCTAAATTATTAAAGGGGTTTATTCAAATATACACCTTGTGTGTCAGATGACCTATAACAGTAAAATACGTCCAACACAAGAGGCCTTCAGTTCTCATCTGTTTACTCAGCTGTTGGACCGGACAAATAAATAAACAAACTCAAATTGTTGCACATTGGGGATGTACGCAACCTGTGTCTCTCAGCTTTGGGTAAAAACTTGCCTCCAAATGTTCCGACGTATGTAGTGAGTGTATCTTGCGTGATGCAGACAATAAAAAATGTTGAGCAATCAAACTCCTATTGCTTTTCCGCACACCTCCATGCTGATGGTGAGCCATGACTAGGCCTTAAGGCGGGGCCAAAGGTCACCAAAGAGGCCAATTTCAACTGTTACCTTTTTCTAAAAAGAAAATTTTACATGGATTAACAAGTACTTTCATTTGTATTAGGAGTATATAAAAAGTACTCTTTGATCAGCGTATTGGTCATTATAAACAATATATTTTATTGCTAGTTAATTAGCGGCTAATAAACTGCATTATTCAGTCATAAATAAAATATCTAAATAATCTGCAACTGATAAATAAGAAGTGCATCATATGGTCATGAAAAACAAGAAATTACAGCTCAGGCATGTTTTTGTGACTTAGGGTTCTGCTTCAGTTTTTCAGGGACTGGAAAAACACTTACTGTGGTGAACTCATGTTTCTAGAAACACAGCTGTGAAAGACCTCACGCTGCTGTCCTTCTAAGTGTTCGTTGGTTTATTTGTTCAAAGTTTCCACTGCGTGTGTGGCGCTGCGTTTTGGCAATGCACAGATTTTGTTTAAACTACATTATAACAACTAAAGTTACAGTGTGAAAAATGCATCTTCTTCAAAAATAATGCACATATTTATAATTATCTTTTTGAAATATTTTTCCTTTAATTTAATCTGATCCAATGGTTAAAAGCCTCTGTGTGAGGTTTATCCTTCAATTTGGTTTTAGTTTTGTTTCTTGTTATGATTTGCTTTCAAGTTTTTCCCCCTTCAGTCACAACAGGTTCAGGTTGTCAGGTATCCACAGCTGTCTTCATTCAGTTAGTCCTCCTTTAGGTTTTTCTGATCAGAACATCTGACTAGTTTCAAGCACAGGTTTGGTTTCCTGCATTTTGAGTCCTGACAGATTGACCTTGACCTGACCAATCGAAACCCAGCAGATTTTCTACACCATGTCATGCCACAGTCAGTTTTCCTGCAACCTTCTTCAAGTGATGCCATATCACACCAATCCAGGTGTCTACCTGTCACGAGGGGAATGCCAGGGCTAAACATTTTTTAATCTTCTTTCTTTAAATAGGATCATTGGGGCTGCTCCCCTTCTTTGTGTGTCTTGTCTGAGGAGGATTGCCTGGGCCGCTCCCCTTCATGGGTCCTTCTTGAAGAGGGTCACTGGGCCGCTCCCCTTCATGTGTCCATCTTGAAAAGGGTCAGTGGGGCGCTCCCCTTCATGTATCCTTCTTAAAAAGGGTCATTGGGGCGCTCCCCTTCATGTGTCCTTCTTGAAAAGAGCCACTGGGGAGCTTCCCATGTATCCTTTCTGAGAAGGGTCTCTGGGACTGCTCCTCCTCATGTGTCATGTGTAAGGAAGGACCCTGGGTCTCTCCTCCTAATGTATTTTTTGAAGAGGGTCACTGGGGTGCTTCTCTTCCTTTGTCTTGTCTGAGGAAGGTCCTCGGGGCTGCTCCCCTTCATGTGTCCTTTCTTAGCAGAATTGCTGGGATCGCTCCCCTTCATGTGTCCTTTCTGAGAGGGTCCTGAGACTGCTCCTCTTCATGTGTCTTTTATTAGGAAGGCCCCTGGGGTGCTTTCATTCATGTGTCCTTTTTGAGGTGGGTCGCTCCTCTTTATGTGTCCTTTCTGAGGATGGTCATTGGGATTGCTCCTCTTCATGTGTCCTATTTAAAGGGGGTTATTGGAGTGCTCCCCTTCATGAGTCATTTTTTAAGAGGGTTGCTGGAGCCACTCCCCTTAATGTGTTCTTTCTGAGAAGGATTACTGTGGTGCTCCCCTTCATGTATCATTTCCAAGAAGGGTCACTGGGATCACTTCTCTTCATGTGTCTTGTCTGAGGATGGCCACCAGGGCGATCTCCTTCATGTTTCCTGTCTAAGAAGCTTTGCCAGGACCACTCCTCTTCATGTGTCGTGTCTGAGCAGGGTCGCCATGGCTGCTCCCATTCATGTGTCCTATCTAAGAATAGTCGCCAAGACCGCTCCTCTTCATGTGCTATGTCTGATCAAGGTTGCCGTGGCCTCTGTACTTTATGTGTTCCATCTGAGGAGGGTCGCCGGGACTGCTCCCCTTCATGTGTCGTGTCTGAGGAGGGTCGCAGTGGCCGCTCCCTTTTATGTCTCCTGTCTGATGAGGGTGCCTGGGGCCACTCCTCTTCGTGTGTCCTGTCTGAGGATGGTTTTCAAACCACTCCTCTTTATGTGTTTGTAACGGGGTGAAAAATGTTTTTATTTTTGAAAGTTTTTAATTCACAGGGCTCTTGAACACACCACCTAATTGGACAGGATTGAGGGCAGGTGTGCCTAATCAGAGACTCTTTTTAAAAGAACCAGACGGCGGCCAGCAGGGAGGCAGAGAAAAAAAGGGAGAATACAGGGTGTGGGGACGCCGCGACCACCAGGGTCTGGGAAACGGGCACGGCACGGCGCGGCAGGACAGCCAGCGCCATGTCGACGGCCGGGAGGAGTGCGGCGGGACAGCCAGCACCGGGACGGCCGGGGAGCAGTGTGGCAGCCAAGTCAGGATCCATACAGCGGTCAGAGGGGGGAGCGACGAAGAAGCAGCAGAGGGGTGTGGTTACGATACACCCCTCTCTGAGCTAAGTACCCCTCTGTCATTATTTTATTCTGTTTTTATATTTATCCAGGAGATATAGTTTTCGTTGTCACGGCTACTTTTTAATTGCATGCTTTTATTTGTTTTATTTATTGTGTATTTTTATGGTTTTATGTAGCCTGACGTTTTAGCTTAAAACTCCTGGTGTTTTTATCTTTGTAACAGAGGCTCCTGGCTCCATCACGGACTGAAGACGGCTCCCCTTGCTGGACTAAATAAACTGTCTTTTAACCCCACTTCTTAAAACTGTTGTCCCGGGTCCTCTGTCTCCACACACCTTCAGATCCAAATCAAGGGGAACCTGCTCTCTCGACTTTGTCACATATTGTTCCTATCCTTGTAAGAGGTATTCCCCTTAATATGTCCAGTTCAAGAGGATGGTTGTCATGTGTCTTGCTCCTAAGAAAGGTCTCTGCTTCTTGTCATCTGTCCTGTCCTTGAAAATGTTGACTGATACTTCCTTTTCGTCATCTTGGCTTTTCCTGGGATCACTGGAACTGCTCGTCTTCCTTTAGTTTCTAAAAAGGGGTTTTCCATATTATCCTCTATTCTTGTTTTGACTGCAGAGACCTGAGCTTTTTTTTGCCTTGCTTTTGTTCTAATTCTCCTCCAAATCTCTTCCTCCAAACTGTTGTCACGTGTTGTTCCTTCTTGAATCTGCCCTTTTGGGAATGAGCCAGTGTGAGAATAGTCCTTTTTGTCTTTACAGTTGTTTCCTTGGTTCTTGTCATGTTCTGGTTTCAGGTTTTTCCCCTTCCTTGTGTGACTGACACTTAATCTTGTGAATTAGTCACAGCAGATTAGAGTTGTCAATCATCCACAGCTGCCTTCATTTCAGTTAATCATCCTCAGTATATTTTAATTTCTGGTTTTAGTTTATCTAGATCAGGTCCTCTGTCACCCTTGTTGTTGCTGCCTTTGTTTCATGTTTGGCCATCTTAAAGTTTCTCCCACAAACCTGGTTCCCTGAATTTATGGTCCTACACCACCAGTTCCTGACAATCTGACTGAAGTCCTGCATAATTTCAATGCAAGAGACTCACTTCCAGAGATTCACTGTGCAGTACAGAGCGTTACCCTTGTTGTATACTATGCATGTTTACATTAAAAGTGGGGACATCTGGACCCCACAAGACAGTGCGCTGAACTTTTTTTATTTTTTTTTTATTTTTTTTATTGATTTCCGATCGTCTCTGGTGTCCAATGACAGACATGAAGTCCTGTCCACCTTTGTTATGGGAAGGATGACGCGTCAATGTAAGGGTGGGGTCATCTGAACCCCATAAGAGAGAACAAGGGTTTTTATCAAGACTAGATCAACTCAAAGGTGAAAAACCAGATTCTTCTGTGCTAAGTTTAGCTTAACTCAGGCATATCCAAATTACGCCCGTGGGCCAATTGTGGCCCGCATTCAAATTTCCACCAGCATGCAGGCTCCTGAATGGTGGCCCTCAGACATTTTTACCTCAGACAGCTTCTTCTACAAGTTAATAGACACTTATTGGTAAAATTCACACCATAGTAACAAAACAAAGATTGGATTAGACCTAAAACGATACAATTTTTACTTTTTAAAAAAGAAAAATACACTTTAGACAATGTGACCTTTTTTCTCTACAGGAAGTGCTTTGAACAAAACAAAAAAGGAAATAAAAAAATAAAAAAACATCTGAATTTGTTTGTTAGGAAAATATTTGACCAAGCATCAAATGTTAAACCCTCATGACTTCATTTATTTTTTGCTTTGTCACCATGAAAAAGCCTCATTACTTCCTTCATGTGACTAAGAAATGAATTGTAGAAAGAAAGGTGAGTCACGTTTCTCAACTCCCTCAATTAAATTCTTAATAATCAGGTAAGAGGAAGCAGCTCTTAAACTTGTCCCTAAAGAACAAGAGTGACCTTCAGCTGTGGGATAAAAATAGATTGCGTGCATTTTTCAATAACTCTATCACAAGGAAATGTTTCGGCCTGCCTTGAATGAAATACTGACCCATTCGAAATTTTACGGGAAGAAATTTCCTGCATGGTGTTGATGCAAGCTGTTGCATGCCTGGAGACCATCTGTCCAAATACAGAAAAAAGGATGCTTCTGTTCTCCTGCTGGTATCGAGCCAAATTCTATGCAAACCCATTTGCCTAGACTGTGTAAATAAGTATTAAGTTATCTCAGAACCAACAAAGACATGTGTATCCTAGTAAAATATGGTCTATTCATTGGTGTGTGAGACAACCACAGATGCATCAAGGCTTGTCAAGCTAATATCCCTAAAAAAACTAACATTTTATGTTTTTTTCTGCGAATGACCGCTCCCTGACAAGTTCATTGAGAGGCAAAGCAAGTTAAAATTCAACTTTATTTGTTTTGCACCTTTCAAACTCAAAAGCAATACAGATTGGTTATTTAAAAGTGTTAATATGTATTGACACGGGGGTGTGACTTATACTCAAGTGCGATTGAAGCTATAATCAAACCACCCTTGGCAACACATGTTCAAGTGACCTCTTTGAATAAAAAGTATATGTAGACATGTATAAACACGCGTTTAAAATGCTCACGTGTAGCTACACTACTTTCCATGACCGTTTGCTATAATTCGTGCAAAATGTGCAGCCATTGAACGCGTTGTAAGTAAAAGCAGGTTGAATTTTGACCAAAAACTTGGTAGTGATGTATGTCACTTTAATGTATCCGAATAGAGTTTTAAAAGAAAATGCCCCGGACAAGATTCACGAGATTTGGATCGCTTTGACATTTTGCATCAAGTCATTTCAAACTACATGCGCTAGCATCGAGTAATGACAGTCCAGTGTGAACACCATGCTAAACACGTTCAAGAATGACCCTTTAGCGCATTCTTGAATGGGCAACAGATGCCCGTTGTGAACATGCTATTGCAGGGGTCTGCAACTTGCAGCTCCACTTTTATCTCTCAATTGTGGCTCTCTGGCTGAAGAAAAATAATTTTCAAAAATTTGGAGATTAGCTGTTATTTTAGCAACATACTAATATTTTTGGCTAATTTGTCAACTACCGGGGTTTTCCGGGTAATTTAGAGTTTAGCTTCTATTTTAACTACAAACATTTTTGACTAGTTTACTGAGGAATTTTATGCTAATTTGGGGTTTAGCTAATAATTTAGCAACATGCTGATGTTTTCAGCTAATTTGTTGTCTACTGAAGTTTTTTGGGAAAATGTTGAATATAGCTTCTGTTTTAGAACCAGGCTAACTTTTTTGGCTAATCTAGTTTAGTAATGAATTTGAGGCCATTTAGGAGTTAGGCTAGTAACTGAGCAACGAGCTAACTTTTTTTTCTTTTTTTCTAATTTGGCCTCTAATGAAAATTTTTATGCTAACTTGGAATTAAGCTAATATTTTTGGCTGATTTAATATACTAAATAATTTTATGCTAATTTGGAGTTCAGCTTGTAATTAAGCAACAAGCTATCTTTTTCGCTATTTTGGCCTCTACGAAAGGTAAAAGGTAAAAACGTTTAAAAAAAATAAAATTTTGAGAGAATGCAAGTTTCTTTTGATATTTTTTCTTTTGTTTGTGCCAAAAATAGACATAATTCATATTTATTTAAAAAAAACACAAAAAAGAAGGACATGATTGCAAATCTAAATTTCTTAAAGGCTAAAGTAAGACTATGCGGCTCCTTCTAGGTTTTGATCAGTAGAAAAAGAGCCCAAATGGCTCTTTTACTGTTAAAGGTTGCCGACTCCTGTGCTATTGACAACAACGCCAAACAACAAGCCTGGACATGTGATCAATAAGCTTGTTCCCTACTTTGCTATTGGTCTTTTGCTATAAATATAAATGTTTTATCTTTAAAAAGTAAATAAAACAAATTATAAATGTTTACTGAGATTTAAATAACAAAACAGTTACATAAACTTAAACAAAGCTACTTGCATCATGCTAATATGCTAATATAGACATAGTAGCTTCCTAGCAGCTGTAGCTAACTATAGAGCCGCAAAGCTTTACAATAGTTCGATAGTTAAACATTCCGTGTGAAGCCATGACTAACTTTATTGAAGGAAGCAATGCTTTACATAAGTTAGCATCTAATGCTAAATTCCCAGAAGTTTAGCTAAAAGGAAATGGCGGTCTTATCTTGTCTAAACAAGAACATGAGGGTACAAACAAAACATAAAGCTATTTTTGCCGTCCCAGCACACCTCCTGGTCATCAAAGCATGAACTATGCAAAGCAATTCACTGAAAATGAGTAACTTGATCGTTTGCATTGTGCTCGTCTTTTCAAGAGCTGTGCTAACATTCGACTGTTTTTAAAGTACATATTTATGTATAACCTAAAACAAGAAAGTGTGATTTTATTTGAATATTAACAATGTTTACTCAGGTCACTTTAGTAGCTACAGTGTCGCCAGAAATTATTGATCAACTGGAAAGTTTCAGGCTGCTCTGTACAGCTTGCTAGCAGCTAGCTATTTTATGTCTCATCACTTGTACTTTTTTGTGACTTAGATTCTTTGACCTTAAGGCGTCTTGTTTCATATTTTTCGTGATTCTTTGGCAACGTACATCAACGTGTAAATCTCAAGCTCATTCTTCTGCTAAAAGTGAATGCGTCCGATTGGCCTCTGCGCAAGCTAATTCCCTTTAACGCTACTGGGTCTGTGTTTAGTTCATCTTACCCTCCAAATATGTTCCAATCCAGGGATAAAACCAGAGATTCCTCGTAGTCAAAGGATCATGACTTAGTAACAACAGTTCTCCAGCTAAACACAAAGAAGGAAATAGGATCAACCAGAAAGTTAATTTAAAAAAAACAACACAATTTAACTGAACCTTTCTTCACCATTATTTGTACTTCTCTTTTCAACATGACACCTTGTAGGCTCTGGTCTTGATGGACCCCCTCTTCCGAACAGGGTACGCCAATACAAATGGCACTGAACAGGCAGACACCAAGATGCTTTAGAGCTCAGAATCTCTTCTTTAAACTCTTAAGATCTAATATATGAGCTAACCCTCTGCATATGTAGCCACAGGGCTCTAGTTAAACAGAAATAACTACTGTGGTAATATAACCCAAAATGTAATGTCCGTGCATGTGGACGTCAGGTCTTAAGAGGTGACAAGGATCCCAGCACTTTCAAAAAGATAATTTTAAGGCTTCGTCACATGTACCCATTTGAGTGTTAATAACCCATGAGACATGTGAAGATGGGGTTACAATAATCAAAAAGTGAAGAAATAAAAGCATGAATGAGGATCTTCATCTCAGAACACGACACAACTGGACTCAGTTTTTTTTTTTTATTTTTAAAAGAAGAACAAACAAGTGACCCGACAAGAGAGTCAAGAGATAAAACTGGGTCTAGAGTTACCCCAAGGTTTCTAACAGAATGTCTGACAAAAGAGGCAAGCAGACCCAAACCACTGGACTGTCTGGGAGCGGTATTTGTCAAGAGCACAAATGAGGACCTCAGTTTTAGCATCATTTATTGGAGAAAGTTGTTGTTCATCCAGCAGGTTTTTGGGTTGTCCGGGTCGTAGAGAAGGGCAGCGCAGGTGCGTCTTGCACTTCCTTTGAGGCCACCGCAAGGGATGCCAAGAAAATGGAACGATTGTCGAGAGTGTGGTAAGTGTTTTATAAAGTGTTTGTAAGTTGCACGGCCTTGTGATGTACTGGTGATCCACTACAGTGCAGTATGTGCAATCTGTACGGTGCATCACACTCTAGTTGTTGGTAAGGTGCGAGTGACAGCATGCAAAGGCGCTGCACTTGATAGGTAAGTTCCTACAGGAGTATGCCCACATAAAGTACTCTCTGATTGCCTAACTTCCTTATTTTTTACAGTCAGTCTGAACTCAAGGAGTGCAAATCTATCACATGAACAGCACTCTTGAGTCAGCTCATTTGGAGGAGAACCTGTACTGTCAGGAGGGATACACAAGAAACTGTCACACAGGAACTCAGTTGAGAGGAAAACTGTTCATTATTTGGTTGATCAGCTTATTGTAGTCAATTTCGGGGGCTTGTTCGGGAATGAAAACTGACACAAATTTTATTGACAACACAAATTGAGAAAAAGAGCTCTTCTTGATAAAATACTTTCCATTTATTATTGAAAATAGAACTTTTAAATAAAGATGATACATATTTAGCTGCAAGATGAATGAAAACATTGGTAAACAATAGTCAGCTACCTTTTACCCGGATGCACACCTCCTACAAGATTACATATACAGTGGTCCCTCGTTTATCATGAGAGTTACGTGAGAATACTTAGAGGATGTCCTCAACCCTGTTGACACACCTTCTCTTGAGGAAGCAGAGGCTGAGGACACTGGGGTGGAACTGTCCATCACCCGAGCTGAGGTCACTGAGGCAGTCAAAGAGCTCCTCGGTGACAAGGCTCCGGGGGTGGATGAAGTTCACCCTGAGTACCTCAAGTCTCTGGATGATGTTGGACTGTCTTGGCTGACACGTCTCTGCAGCATTGCGTGGCAGACAGGAACAGTACCTCTGGATTGGCAGACTGGGGTGGTGGTTCCCCTTTTTCAAGAAGGGGGACCGGAGGGTGTGTTCCAATTACCGGGGAGTCACACTCCTCAGCCTCCCTGGGAAAGTCTATGCCAGGGTACTGGAGAGGAGAGTCCGTCCGATAGTCGAACCTCAGATCCAAGAACAACAGTGCGGTTTCCGTCCAAGTTGGGGAACAGTGGACCAGCTCTAGACCCTCTTCAGAGTGCTGGAGGGTTCGTGGGAGTTCACTAATCCAGTTCATATGTGTTTTTTAGATTTGGAGAAGGCATTCAACCTCGTTCCCCGTGGTGTTTTGTGGTGGGTGCTCTGGGAGTATGGGGTCCGGGGAGACTTACTCAGGACTGTCCAGTCTCTGTACGACCGGAGCAGGAGTTTGGTTTGCATGGCCGGGAGTAAGTCAGACCTGTTCCTGGTGCATGTTGGACTCCGGCAGGGCTGCCCTTTATCACCGGTTCTGTTCATAGTCTTTATGGACAGAATTTCTTGGCACAGCCAGGGGCTGGAGGGGATCTGGTTTGGGATTTCATCTGCTCTTTGCAGATGATGTTATTCTGTTGGCCTCATCAAGCCGGCATGTATTGGAGCGGTTTGCATCCGAGTGTGAAGCGGCTGGGATGAGGTGTTCCAGGCATGTCCCACTGGACGGAGGCCCCACAGAAGACCAAGGAAACGCTGGACGTCTCTCAGATGTTTCAAGGTCCCCCCACAGGAGCTGGAGGCCAGGGAGAGGGAAGTCTGAGCATCTTTGCTTAGACTGCTGCCCCCACGACTAGGTCCCGCATGAGCGGAAGAAGATGGAAGGATGAATGGAGTTACGTTGAAAATAACTCACAGTAGATGAGATCCACAAAGAACTCATCTTCGTTTTTACGATAATGTTACAAAAAACAAATGTTACATTGGAGGTTTTAAGGCTGTAAAACCCCTCAGCAAACACTTTATACACTTTTCTTAGACAGACATGACATTTTTTCCCCTTTTTTCTATTGTTTAAACTTTCAAAGTTCAAATCTTCATAGAAAAATACGTCTAGTTTCATAGAAGGAAAACAAAGATCAGCCCACGATCAAAGACTTGTGTGACTTTGACAAACTGAGAGGATTCTGCACAGGAGACACGGCACAGAGAAAGACAATAGTGTGCTGTAAAAAGAAAATAAAGGAAAAAAAGACAAATGGAAAATTGCACTAAAAAATCTACAAAATAGCAATGACCAAAGGTAAACCACATCATAGGGAAGGACCACTGTATATATATTTATATATGTCTATATAGCTCTTTAGTGAACTAGAGCACAAACCAAGCATCCAAACTAACATCTACTACTATGGAAGTAGTTTTAAGTCATAATTCAAAATATTATGCATTATTCAATTGACAATTCAATTTGCAAACTCATCATGCAATTTGAAAATGCATTTTCAAATTTGCAATTCGATATTCAATTCAGGCTTGCAAAATTATAATTCATTTTGTGATTCAATATGAACATTTACAATTCAATATCAAAATTTAAAAAAATAAAACATTGAATAAAAGCAAAATGAATTGCATTGTAAATTGTCATGGGTTTTTTATGTCATAATTCAAATGACAATGCATTTTCCAACTGGCAATTTAATATTCACACAATATTCACTGCTGTGAACTTTAAGACAGCGGTCCCCAACCTTCGGGCCGATGACTGGTATCGATCCGTGGGTCGCTTGGTAGCGGGCCAGAGACAGAAAAAAAAACATTACATTTCCCCCTTCACTTTAAAGTAGACGCTAACCAAACTCTTAGTCATGTCTGAATTTTAAGGTGTAATGGATAAATAAAGCAACGACACAACCATCGTAAAACGGGTCCCTTCTGAAAATGATGATAAACGTGAATCCACCACGTCTTCTTCTTTATTATCTGTGTTTGTGAAACAATGGAGACACTGCCACCACATTTCATTACACAGAGCGGCTCCTGCTGCTACGTGAGAACAACTGTCTCATTAAATCCGTTTTTGTCGAGGAAGACTCGGTTTTGTCTGTAAACAGCAGCTTTTTTCTGTGAAGCTTCAGTTTCCCCACTGGTTCTTTTCTGCCCAAAGAAACGTTGTAAATATGTTTCATTGTTTTGTTTTTGTTAATCTGGAGCTACGAACTTAGCAGTTAGCCGCTTTCAGTCATGAGACCAACACGGATGTAGAGAGCGACGTCCAGGAGTTTTTCAAAATAAAACTTCCTTCAGTATAAGAAAATAAACAAAACTGAAATAATTTGTTATCGTATTTATTTGTACCGATCTGTGGGTCACTAAAGATGTGCTCCAAAAATGTCTTTAAGAGCATCTCGCAGTCATAGTCATCCGGATAGAAGCTAACTCTTTTATTTTGAAAAAATTCAGACACGGCTAAAGTTAGAGTCTGGTTAGCATCTACTTTGAAGTGAAGGGGGAAATTTGACCACAAAGACTAAGTGTAAGTGGAGGCGGGATAAATGTATGGAGGTGGAAGGCCCCGCCCTAATGAGCGTCTGACAGATTACAAAGCAGTTTGAGTTTTGACCTATGTATTGAAATGCCATTGTAAAATATTGAATTGAAAATTGAAAAATGCTTTTTCAAAATAAGAGGTCAAATTGCATATTTAATTGTAAATTACAAAATGTATTTGAATTATGACATCAAAATCCCATGACAATTCAAAATACAAAATGAATTATCATTTTGCAAGCCTGAATTGAATAATGAATTGCAAATTGAAAAATGGATTTTCAAGTTGCATGATAAATTTACAAATTGAATTGTCAAATGAATACTTTGAAATATGACTTTAAAAAAAACTTCCATAATCTACAGCAAGGCTTCTAACATTTGAAATGCTTGTCTGAACAACGTAAAAAAAATGGCTGCAAAGAGAACTTATTTCATTGTGTAACATCTTTTCATAATGTAATCCAGTCTGCTGTTACTTGGAAATCAAGTTGACTTTCTCGTTGCTTCTGCATTGAGGGGAATCCGTTAGGAAAAGGCTCCCTCTGAGAACGTGTTGAGTCTGCGTTGTTGAGGCTACAGAGTCGAGAGTGGAATCTAGAGCCGCAGGGACAAAACAAACACATTTTTTTTATTAAAGTAATATGGTAATGTTTCAGGAAGAATCTTTTGAAAACATGCATTTTACTGAATGATCAAATTAGGGACCATCCCACCTGTTTGCTTCAGTTTTCTTTCCCTTTTCCTCCTTTGGTAAACTATAAACACAGGAAAGAGTAGTGTAAATATAAAGAGGATGTGAGTACATTTATTTGCTTCTTCAATCCCATTCATGACTCACATATCAGCTGTTTCAATTTAACAGTCATCCCTTAAGGATATGTCAGAGTCTCTAATTAGCAGATATTACAAGCAGGAAGGAGGACAAACATGAAAGCCTGCCGTTGTTTACTTTTACATGGAAGAGCATTACATGAATGTCAATTAACAAAACAAACAAAACAATAAAAACCTGTAACCTTGTAACACAAGGGCCAAAAATGTAAAACATTGGTTCAGTTCTCCACATGTGGATCCAAACACTATTAAACAAACAAAAAAAGTTGAAAAATTCAAAAGCTATTACGACGTTTTAAATTAACCTAGATGAAAATCTCTTTAATTGAAGAGATAATTTTCAATTTTTATAATAATTTGTCTTTCTTCTGGCATTTTTTCTTTTCCTTATTTATTTTATTCCTTTTACAAATTTCGTTTTTTAATTTAAAAAAAGTTCCCTTAATTATTTTAATGCATGGATTTGTTATTTTCTTAATAAACAACACTTGCTTAAAAAAAATGAATTTCATACTTGTTAGAAGAATTAAATTTGTTAAAGTAAATATTTAATAATGTTCATATTTTGGAAGCCAAACAGAAAAAGTGTAATTTATAGGACAGAACAACTAGCTAAGCTATCCACTAGGGTCAAATATGAAATATTTAAATTCATATTATGGTTAGAATTGTAGGTGGTGATGTTTAGTGTCGTTATTTTTGAATATTTTATTTCAAAACTGAAAAAAATATGTAGGTTTTCCATCATTAGCTTAATGCTCATCTCCATTAGCAATAATCTACTTACCTGTTAGCAGCAAGTGGAGCACCAGGTTGACAATTATGATACCAGAGAGGCAAACTGCTGCTGGAAGAACAATCCAGGTCCAGTCCTGAGACTCTTGACCTATAAACAAACATTGAAAAATAAGAGAATTTACTTTTTATTGGGTTGTTTTTATTGTTTTTCCTGTTAGCCTAGCTTGATACATTGCATTGTAAGGATATCTCTTAGTACAATGACGTGTTTAATGATGATGTTTTGCAGACTCTTAAACTGTAAAAAGACATTGGTAAGAATGGACTTACTTTCCTTGTTTGTCAACCTTGTTTGCAAAATTTAATAAAATAGACTGATGCTGCTAAAACAAATAATACTGTGACTATGCTAACTTTCAACCCTGTCAGTAACACGTTAAAAAAAAGAAAACACACAGTCTAACACTTCAATACCATAGCCACGTTAATATATTCACAATACCATCCTAAATTGTTTGTAACACATAAAAAACAGTAATACTGCTAAAACAAACATTACTGCGATTAAGCTAGCTCCCAATCCTGAAAGTAACAGGTAAATAAAAAATACAGGCTAACACCGCTATATGTTAGCTGTGGTAGAATATTTCCAATCCCTGTAAATCTTAATCATGCTTGCTAGATATAAAAAACAGACTAATACCACTAAAGCAAACATTGCTGTAACTACGCTAGCTCCTAACCTAATTAGTAACACGTAAAAAGGATACAGTCCAACACCGCTACACGTTAGCCATGTTAGCGTATTCACAATAACTCTAACTCCATTTTTTTTTACAAGACGTAAAAACAAGAAAAAGATTCCAATAAAAAAGAATTACAGTGACTAAGCTAGCTCCTAACCTCATTAGTAGCACGTAAAAATTATACAGTCCAACACTGCAACATGTTAGCATAATTACAATAACGGTATCTCCCAACTTTGTTCGTGAGACGTATATAAACAGACTGATTCCGCTTAAACAACCATTACAGTGACTACTCTAACCCCCTAACCTATTAGTAACACGTAAAAATAACACAGCCCAACACCGCTACCCGTTAGCCACGTTAGCGCATTCACAATACCTGTAACTTCCAACTTTGTTTGCAAAATGTAAAAAAAATATTGGTAAAATAAATGTTACTGTAACTATGATTGCTCCTAACCATATAAGTAACACATAAGAGTTATACATAAAACGCTGCTACACGTTAGCATACTCACAATACCGTATCTCCCAACTTTGTACAAAAACAGAGATTCCACTAAACAAGCATTGCAGTGACTATGCAAGCTCCTAACCTATTAGAAACACGTAAAAATTACACAAGATCGTCCAAGACCGCTACCCGTTAGCAACATTAGCATATTCACAATACAGATAACTCCTGACTTTGTTTGCGAGATGAACAACAACAGACTAATTCTGCAAAAACAAGAATTAGGGTGACTACACTAACTCCCAAACTCATTAGTGAGGTGTAACCAAGACAAAGTTCAACACAGGAAGACGTTAGCCATGTTAGCGTATTCACAACAATGCCCAACCTTGTTAGCAGCTCATAAAAAAACCGACACTTTGACAAAGAATCATGTATCTCTCAAAATGGCTTCAACATCAGTAAACACAACCAGAACTAATCCATTTAGAAGGTTTAAAAAAACTAAAGTTTTTAAGTACGTGTTGTAGGGCAGAAAATATGATACATCTTTACTATGCTTGTCAACGGGCCTTTGAAGACACTTCGATTCGCTCGCTGACTTTCTGTAACAACATCTCATACTTACTGCATTGTTCGAAACAGTGGACGACAGTGGCGGCGTAGTTCACATCCTGCCTCTTCACCTGCACAAGCACAAAGGGAATAAAGTCTCGGCTTGAAGAATTCGGAGAGACTTGTGATTTCTCCTTAAAGGAGACTTTCTATTAAAACATACCTGGAGACAAGAGCTGCATGCGCTCCCAGTCAGGGTTAGGTTGGTAGCATTGAGCTTTTCATGAAAGAAATTGAAAAAAAAAAAAATGGGTGAGTCTGTGCCTGTGACTCATCTTTAAAGGCACACTTGATGTTTGGAATAAAGAAAGCTTTTAATTGCACTAATAACAAGCAGAGGTTAGACATTTAGAGAGGCCAAGTTTGAAATCAAAGGAAATATTTAACAAAAGGTAGGTGGCAAGCACAAGCATATCCTTTAATAGACTAAATATATGCTTCTGAGCAGCAATTTTAATTCTTTTCTTCAGTGATGCTGTAGGTTCAATTTTGCTTCTGGACTGTTATTTTAAAAATTATTTTTGATTATGATCCTTTTTTTCCTAAATAAGAAGACAGTTTGTTTTCACCTTGCAGCAACTTGGATGTTCAGTTGAAAAACAGCCGAGTTGCATCGAGGCGTAAACAAAGTGTGACTCATGCGTCTTCTCTGGCGTTAGTCCATGTAAGGGAATACTCTCCAGCACACCAGGAACCAGGAGAGGGTTTATGACCGCACGCCAAGTCCTGCGAAGGTCTGCGACACTCACCACGCGCACAACATTGCGTGCGTCCTCCTGGCACGTGGCGTTTGCAGACCTCCCACACAAGCCCACTGAGAAAGTGGCGGGAACCTGCGACACCAGCTGGACGTCCTGGTGCCCTTGTCGGCTTGTCACGACGACGTCCCAAGCTGGGTAGTGAGAGACAATCGTAGTGAGAAAAGCATGTTTTTCACTTCATTACGATACTTTATTTAGTTAAAAAGTACCTTTAAATCCATCACCGAAGGGACACCGAACCCATGACTGAGAGCCAGCAGTGAACTGATAAAAGCAAAATAAAAAAAACATTTTTCAATCAGAGCGCCTTTATTCTACACCACTTCTGCATTGTTTTCAGGGAAGTAACCCAAGCGAACAAAACCAAAGGGTTCCCGTTAATACCTGCTCTTTGTAATTTTGTTTTTCCCACTTCACCTGACAGAGTCCTTAAAAAAAACCTTAACTATATGCTGTCACAGTATATCAGAGATCAAAAGAGATGAACAATGGCTGTTAGAGGAAAGTAAAGGGCTGAGTTTATCTCTCGTGTTTGGGCTTGCCAGACAAGTCCTTGACACAGCGCGGGAACAATAAGGATTTATTGCTTTTGTGGAGGAGACCACAAAAGAGCCGCCGAGAAGGTGGAGACACAGCAGACTATCAGGGGCAGAGGATCAGGAAAAAGCCCTAAGTTTCCCAGTGGCTTTGCTTTTGTTCCACTTTTGGTTCAGTTTTTGGAGCAGTTTCACAGTGACTTTTAGGGTTTCCTCTGTGTGTGGTTGGGATTTGCTAAAAAATACTGGTACAACTTTGACCACAGTGTCAACTGGTTTTGGTTCTGTTTAACCTTTTAAAGACCAATTACGATCATTTTTTTATCTATTATAAATACGTCCCAAGTTGTCTTTTATTTAAGATTGTGTCAGTGGCAGTACATGGCAAATGCGGTATACTTGTATAGCGCTTTACAACCTTCTAAGAAGGCCCAAAGTACTTTAAAGTCACACTCCGATTCATCCATACACATTCACACACTGATGGCTGCCAAACATTGGCACCAACCTAGAACCACCTGGAGCACTGTGGGGTTCAGTGTCTAGCCCAAGGACACTTCCACTCAAGCTCTCCCACTATCCCTTCTGATCCGTCCACTTGTAGAGGACTACATCCATGATTGTCTTTGCTTTCCTCGTTCCTCATATCTGGCTTAAACTTTACGGCTGGATAGCTCCGATATTTTCCGCCATTTTTACTGTACCGTTAATGCTAGGTTGGTAATGTGAGGGGCTGTAAGCTAGAGTGTAAACAGAGAGCTCTCAGTAATGGGGAAGGGACTCAAACTTGGGTTTTAATGAATTTCTGCCTCTCTGCAGAAACTATACCCTAGAAAATGACATGTTTTTTTTTGGTTTAGCTAAAAATGACAATTATAATTGATAGACTGCTTTGAAAACAGATCAAGAGATGATCAAGGTGAAGGGTTAGAAAAAAACTAATGCCTAAGAGTTGGACAGCTTTAAACTTTGTGAGCTGAGAACCATCAAGGAAAGTTTTCAAGCTCCCGAACATGCCCTTGAGACAAACTTGATGGCCGCGATCCAACGTACAAACACGTGTGATAAACCTCCATGATGCCACTGAAAGGGTGGAGAGTTAAAGCAGCAGGAGATAATGAAAAAAATAAAAAAATAAATTGGCCCTTACCTTCATGCACAGTTGAGGGCGTGGATCCACTTTAGCAAACTTTAACTGAAAAATGTCATCAAACACAAAAGCGATGAGTCACAAACAAATCAAGACTTACAACTGATAAACCCTGTTTTTAGCCTGCAGGAGAAGTTAAACGTGTTTTACTTTTTAACTTAGCATTACTAAAGAAAACATTTAAAAAAAAATGTTAAGGCTGGCATACAACCGTCAGTTTCTGGATGACTGATTTCTTTAGAAAGTCATCAGTTTACTTTGAAATATAAACTTTTATATTGAAAGAACTGATGTAAGATCCTCCAGGATGAAGCAACAATCACTGAGATATTATCTGTCAGTGAATATGTTCTACTTTTAACAAAGCCAGCAAGAATAGAAAACTATTTTTGGCATCAAAGGGGATTCTGGTGTTACTATGACGTGATCAGATATCTGACCATCAACAGTGTTCCGCTTGGAAGTAATAAAGATGACTAACCTCTGAGATCACTACCTGACAAGCGGGTTTGTGAACCGCCACAAACTCTACAACTGATGTCGTCACGCCCACTGGGATCATGACAGCATGACCGTCCAAGTCGACATACCTTCCCCCTGCTGACGATCTGGGAGGAATGTGGAAGATCCGCGCAGGTCCCGTCCTCCCTCTTCTCGCACAGACCGGCCTCGGCGGTCACGGGGCAGGCGGGCTCCCACAGCAGAGCTTCCTCCAGCGGGTCAAAGGTTATCCCAGACCACAGCTCCTCCAAACCTGGACGAGTGCAGCAATCCTTACATGACTTATCAGTCCCCTCCCCCACACAAAGGTGCGACCGCGGTAACTTACGGTCCTTGAACGGACACACTTGCACCCTGGGGGCATCCACCACTGCCGACCAACCCTGCATAGAGCGAGAGGAGACGGTTCTATACTTTCAAAGAGCTGTTGTTGAGAGAGAGTTGTTGGAGAGATCGTCACCTCAATGCACAGGCAGGGCAAAGGTTGGGAGTAGCGGAGGACGGCGCTCTTTACAGGTTGTTCCTTCTTTATCTGTGGCACAAACAAAGAGTTTCCAGTTTCACCACTTTCATTTTCAACAATAAAATCAATTTTTATGGTTTAATAGTGGCCTAAGCACAGATGCCCATCAGCTCTAATGTGGACACGCCAGCTGTACAGTGGAAAAACCTTATCTCTTTGCTTCCTTAAAAGTTGACTACTCTGAGTCACACTGGGTGCAATAAAAGTTCATGTTGTGGTCAAACAGAGACTTGAATCAGGGCCAGGACTCGTATCAATAAAATAAAAGCTTTTGCTCAGGAGTAGCGGTCGAGCTAGGACGTTTTTTATGAGGGCGGGACAGACAGCTGAAATGAAAGAATCAAAAATACCTGCATGTAAAATCTTCGTGAAAGACTTTGTGGGGAATATATACACACACACATATATATATATATATATATATATATATATATATATACATATATGTAAGATATGCCTGTTTTATATATATAAATATATATAAAATCTCTGCATGTGACCTCTCTCTGGTAGAGGACTCAAGCTTGGAGGAGAAACCACCCGCGGAGAGTGAGAGGGGCGTTTATATATAAATATATATATATATGTGTGTGTATTATATATGTATAAAGGTATATACATTGATATAGGTATATACATATATATATGTATTTATATACATATATACTGTATATATACTGTATATATATATATATATATATATATATATATATATATACAGTATATATGTATATAAATACAATATTATATATATATATATATATATATACATACATTACAAGATCGAGAAAGAAAGGCATATTATGAGGTTTAAACTTGTACATTTCTAACCAAAATATTAGGAATGTCTTTGAAACTTATTCGGAAATAAAGCTTTACAAGATGCTCCAAGTCTTTCATCTTCAGGCATGGCTAAGATAAACAGAACTCTGGTGCCTTTTTCTCATTAATTTATGACTTTTTTCTTGTCAATTTTAAAATCATTAATGAGTGAGAAAAAAATAATACATTTACAACTTTAAAATAGGCAAATTTACTAGAAAAAATAAATAAATGTACAGTTTTAAAAAAGGTAAATTTACTAGAAAAAAGTATGAAATCACAGCTTTAAAACAGGTAAATTTACTAGAAAAAATGAATAACTTTACGACTTTAAAACAAGTAAATTTACCAGAAAAGTAAGAAATTCACAACTTTAAAACGAGTAAATCTAGTGAAAAAAAAAAAAAAAATTTACAAAATTTTAACACAGGTAAATTTACTACGAAAAGAAATAAGTTTGCAACTTCAAAACAGAGAAATTTAGCCAATGACTTTTAAAATCATAAATATTCGACTTTATTCTCGTAGTTTACAGTTACAACTTTTTTCTCGTAAAATTGCAAGATTTAAAGTTTAATTAAAAAATGTTTTGCTTTTAAACTGGCACTAATATTTTGTTGTATCTTAAAATAATTATGAAATCATGAAGAAAAATAACGTGTTCATTTTTAAATAACAACTGACAAGACAGGATAAAATAAGACTTAATTTTTGGACATTCTGTTAAATATCTCAAAGTCCCTTTTTAAATTATTTTTTTTTCTGTTGTTAGAGCGGAAACAAAATTTACAGAGACCAGTCTTTTGTTAACCCTGTTTTTTTCTCTCTTTTTTAATAAGATTAGGGTTTTGATATCTTGCCGTAGCGTGATCATTAAGATCAAGAAGAGGTTTGGATTTGGCTCCATGGAAACTAGCAGCCCAAACCCTTCATTTAGAATATTTTTACAGTCGGAACAAGTTGAAACACTTTTTTAGTAATTGCATATCAGAGGATGGAGTGAAATAAAAGGGATGGATACTAAAGTGAAAACCTCTGTTATATCAGGTCTCTGACCTGTGTGCTGGCTCCGGTCCCGACGCAAATGTAATCCTTATGGCAGAGCCGGAGGTGGTAGGTGTGATTCTCAAGCATGTCTGACACGTTAATCCGCAGCTCCTTCATCTCTGGATTTGTGATGTAAGACAGCCTACCAGCTGGAAAAATAAAACAATGTGAGAGTGAGGCATTAAACCAAAAGTAATACAATTGACCAATTGATTTCCAACTCAGTGGCACGTTCTGTTGGTGCATTACATTTTCAAGATTAATAAGTTAAAAAACTGTTTTAATTTTTGTGAGTAGAGTTGAATGAGAGTTACTGGGAGGACATTGGAAAAATTTAGCTTAAATATGTAAAGTTGTCTGAAACCTGACAAAATGCGGACGAAACATACTGAGCATTGATGATTGACTTTTAACTGTTAAATTTAAGAAGACCCAACCCATTAACCTGGTTAGCCTTTTTTACATTCTGCAGATTATGCTGCATGAGAAAACGGCAAGCTAGTTAATTTTTTAAAGATAAGTTAAAAAATGTGCACATAAGTTAAAAAAAATGTGCATATCACTGACATGTTTTGGAAACACTGGGGTTTTGGAAACACTGGTATATCACTCATCAATATAAGGGTCGGGTCATCTGGACCCCAAAGAGAGCACAAGGGTTAAGTAAGTACGAATAAATAATAAACATTGCAAGCGGCGTAGTAAATGGGTCGCAGTTCCTACCTACCCTTGCAGCCCCTTTTCTAAATGCCCTCACTGGTTTAGTGGCCGCTGCACACGCTCTGCAACCAAAAATGACTGCCTAAAAATGGCAACTATGCTAACTAAGCAAACTATGCTAGTGTTGCTAAAAGTACTAGCATTATGTTCAGTATAATCAGTTATTTCAGAAAAACATGTTGCTAAAATGCTATCTATGCTAATGTTGCTAAAAATGCTAGCATTGCATTCAGCATCATTGACTTTCCCAGAAAACACATCGCTAAAAGATGTCATAATAAAACTTTAAGATTATTCTTCATATATATATATTGACCAGTTAAGTCAATGAGATCAATCAATGGAAGTGTAATCATTTGGTTGTAATACGACAATATAGCTTTAGAAGCATCAAAACCTACGTCTCAAAACCTGTTTGTTGACTTACAACAGACAAGCAAAACAAGAACCCGAAATTAATGATGTACAAATATGCACTTACTGATGCATTCTGGGACGTTTCTTCTCAAATCTTCCATTATGCATCCTGTGGAAAAGTTAAAAGCTCTTTTTAAAAGTGTTACCCATGACTTCAGAGGAACTATGGTTTGTTACTTATAGAGGCTAATAAATGTGAAGATGATTACCAAGAAAACAATTGATAGGTTACATGACACTGTTCAATCACAAACCATTATAAAACTTTCATTTAATTTTGTAAAAATATAATAGGAAACCAAGAGTGTATCCCTCGTACCTGGAGTGTGATAGTTGCTGGCCCACATTATCCCGCAGTATTCAGGTATGGTTTTCACCGTTATATGCACTTGTTGGCTTGGAGAGACTTCCGTACAATCATTGTCAACTGTCACCTGGAGGGAAGACATTTAAAACACATAAAATTAAAAAGAAACTCACTGGCAATCAGATGTGAGTCAAAGTGTCAGTGTGCCATGGCAACCGCGTCAAACACCTCCCAGCCTTCCAGGCAGGTTGCCATCATAGAGTTGCTGTAAACACTCTTTTTATTTTATAATTAAAAAAAACATAGTTGGGATTTCTGGATTAAGACTCTATAGATCACCTGCCCGATACCGTACCTGCAGTCCAGACATTTTTGTTCTTGATGTCTTCGTGAAACTTATCTTCTGGCAGTTTCTCATCATCCCTGCACTGATGGTGCAAATGGACAAACCATGAATGAACTCTACAAAAAAGTAAAAAAATCATTTATAAAATCATGTACATGTTGGAGGAATTGTTCTCTTTCATTAAAGAACATGAGAGACACCAGAGTTAATTCGCTGTTGAGCAAATGTAAAGTATTAAGGTATGTCAGCAACACTTTTTTTTTTCCTGGGTCATATAAGATTTTATAGGGTAGGGTGCAGAATCAGGAAGCAATGAGGTATCCGAGATAATAGGCAGAAGTTTGATCACGGTAATTGTTTTTTAATGCAACTTCCACCATGCTTGAATTGCTGTTTTTAAATGTGCAGAAAAAATGACATCAAATATCCCTTTTAAAATTAAGAATGATAGCAAAAAGGGGTAATCTGGAGGTGATTTAAAAGCTAAGTAGTAAATACAAACAATAAAATGTGGGTTTTCACATTTTAAACACAAAATAAAAATTTGAATTGTGCTCTAAAAAAAGATTAACCACTAGAAACATTACCACAAGTGTTTTGCCTAACAAAGATGTAAGCAGAAGATAAGGAGCTTCACCTTGGAAGCTTGTTCTGCTGTGAGCCTAATGCGTAATAAACGCTTGTTTCTTTTAAACGGCGATTTGACAAGATTTTGATTCATTATGACAAAAGGCTTCTCAGCTACAGTTAAAGAGGAGGTGAGCTTCAAGCAGCCTGTCTGTTTTCTTCTCTATTCAAGTTGTTCATTTTTTTTGACAAAATGTTATAGTACTGAGGGTTACCATGACTGAAAAAGGTAATTGTGTGTGAAGGTCAATAAGAAAAAACAAAAAGAGGTTGTTTTGGTTGAGTTTCTTTGTTTTTTGGGAGCTCCTACTAGCAAAATCATTGTTTGCTGGCAGCAGAGCTATCAAAGCTAAAAGAGCTAATGTTAATATAGAAGCTCAATTTGTGACATTTTTTTTCTCTTTATAAATAGCACAATTTTATTTTCTGTTTGGAAACTTTTGCTGTCTAAAAGTTAACATGTTTTAACTTAGTCAAACTAATGCTGTCCTGGAGAAATCTTAAATATCTACGAGACACGTGTTAGCTTACATAAGCCTCTAATGTTGTTAAAGCAAACATGTTTTCATTTTATATGACATTACTCAAGAAAACTGAACATAATTTGGCAGCCTGAGCACATCCAAATGCCAACACAGTGTGCCAACTTTTTTATTAATTTAAGTAGGGAGTGGCTAGCTAACATGGCGCCATCCCCTCTTTCTACAAACAATGAATGCGTCAACTTGGCTCAAGATAACGGAAGTAACTTCAGAAAGGTGAAAACAAACTTGCTGCTTCAAAGGGTGTGCATATCAACGCCCACACGGGTGCAACGTTTTGGCTAACTTTACGACAGCATGGCTTCATAAACAAACACTGGGTGTGTTTACTACATCGAGAAAAAAAAACCCTAGCTTACCGAGGAAAGTCAAGGATGAATGTGTAGTAGCATCTAAACGCCCACTTTGTTTGCACACTTTATTTGGGAGTAGCTAGCTATGGGCCCATCCACTACTTCTGCAAACAAACACTGAATATATTTACAAAGTAAATTACTTAATTAAGCTAGCAAAAAAATAAATAAACAAAGTGCGCTAACGTTTTGGCTAATTTGAGTAGAGCATGGCTCTATCAGATAAGGGATAGAGTCGGGGAAAGAGGAGATGAAGTCTATTTCCTACTTATGCAAATTTTGACTTACTGTTTTGACTAGATTGAACAAACTAGGTTACATAAGGCAGCTGAAAATAAACTAGTTGGTTTGAAGCATGAATATGTAAATGATGTGCTAACGTTTCGGCTAACTTGACCAAACCATAGTTTCATCCCTAACATTTACAAAGAAACACTAGGTGTTTCTAACAACCTCTACTTCTGCAAACAAGTAAATAAAGGCTGAATGTCTGTTTGGTCAAGAAAATCTAAATTATTTAAGAAAGTTAAAAAAAAACTGCTTTAAAGCATGTATTTACACCCACACCATGCTAGCATTTAGGCTAACGAGTAGAGCATAACTTCGTCTTCAATTTACACAAGCACAAAATGTGTTTTCTTGGCAAAACAAACAAGAAAAATCCTGGTTACTTAAGAAAGTTGACATCAACCTGGTTTCCTCCAAGCTTGTAGCCTACATATAAACATCCACATGGGTCACTAACTTTCTGGCTAACTCAAGAGCAGCGTGGATCAAACAAAAACTAGGTGTGCTCACTAGGTTGAAGAAACTAGCTTACTTAAGGAAGTCAAGGGAGAACAGATTATGTAGTACCCATTTAAGCACACACAGTGTACTCATTTATTTATTTTTTAATTTTTTTGTTAGTTTTAATTAGCTAACATATTATAAGTATATTACCTTTATCTGCAAATAAACTTAAAATGTGTGTTTACTTGGTAAAAAAAATGTGTGTGTGTATATATATATATATATATATATATATATATATATATATATATATATATATATATATATATGTGTGTGTGTGCCCTAACAAGAAAAAGTTTGGGGACCCTTGATGTACAAGAACACACCTCGCTAACTTTTAAGCTAACTTGAGCGGAGCATTCCAACATCCCCTATTTCTTCAAACACAAAATACATTTACTTAGCTAAAAAACAAACCAAAAAAGCCTTTTACCTCAGAAAGCTGCTTTAAAGCATTTATGTCATTTAAAGCCCAAACAGCGTACAAAAGGTATGTTCACACTGAGCTTGGAAACACACATTTTTAGCATCCACTTTCAATGAAAACTGATGTAAATGCATGTATATGTACATTTCAGGCTTGATTTGTTAGTGATGTTTGAGTGGTGTCCTTTCAAAGCACTAAAGTATTAATCAAGATAGAGAAATAAATAATAGCGGAATAATTGTGTCCGGCCGAAATAATATGATACCAAGGTTTTCGTATATCAGACTACAATTGTGAAAGAAAAAACCTGGAACATTTTCCACCGAGCCTCTTCCAGTCTTGAGTATGTTCGCTAGTATTGGGTATTAACAGTCCAGTGTGACCACTATATGCTAAAAGTGTTTTCAAGAACCCCAGTTGTGTGTACACGGTATGTTCCTAGATCAGAATGTGTTTACTAGATCAGAAGAACCTAAGAAAGATTATGTAATTATTTAGTCAGATCTAAACCCTCATCCAGTGTTATTACTTTTGGGCTATCTTCAGTAGAGCATGACTCCATCCCCTACTTCTATCAACAAGCAATGAGTGTTTAAGATTGGCTTCTTCAGTTGTAAAGGAGCCTCTGAAATGAGCAGCATAATGTTTACTAGATTGACCTTTTAAAGTCCATTTCCATGAAGAACAAAATGCGGCACTATTTAACTCACCTGATAGCTCTAACACTGCTTTGACCCTAAGGTTCAGCTTGCACTTCTGCTTCCCCTCGCACTTCATCACTGGCGAAACACTGATGTTTTGGAACACAGAAGTGTTCTGGTGATCCGTAGAGGGTTCCAGGCATGCTGGAGGGAACCAATCTGTACGTGACAGGAGAAGCTTTAAAAATATAGGTCTCATGACAACAACCTGCATAGCGAATTATAAGCAACTAACAATTCAACGAGAAGGTCAACTTCATCATAAAAAGTGGAGGTTTTATTCCAGGTTAAGACTATATTAACTCACATTAGTTTTGGTTAATCCTGTTTGGCAGGTTTAACCAATAGCTTGAAACCTTTATCTTTAATTTATTCACAATTAAAGTTTCTTGCACCTTGGTAGAACCCTTGTGTGTTCAGTGCGTGCTCTGCAGGCATACTCACATTCTCCTTTGGTCCTGCAGCTTAGCCCCTACAGGAAAAAAAGAAAGGAAATGCACTAAAGCGAAGCAGCTTGTTGTGAACAAGTCAGAGGTGAACAAACTCCTATTGAGAACAAAGGTAGCTTCTTCAACAGACAGGGGATTCCCACACCACAGCTTTTTACATCCTTATTGCTACTCTAGTTTGAGCATTTGTATAGTTAGTTTGAATTAGTTTTGAGGCTGTGACACGTTTGAATGGAGCTCAGTTAAACTTTTTTTTTAAAGGAAGGGAAAAAGGTTTGTACGAATTGCAAACTATTTCCTAGCAGAAATGCAAAGCACAGCAGTGTGTTCTTTATAAAATCTTTATATTTGAATAATAGAAATAAGACAAGAAAAGAAAACAAAAAATCTTGGCGCTTCTAGGTAATTTTATTGACTGTTAGATTCACACCTCCGCATCCAGCTTGAGCAATAGCTAGTAAGAAAAACATGCAAAAGCATAAAACAGAAGATACTTATGATTTGGGCTGTCATCACATGGCATGACGTTTTTTGTCTTTAGAGGCAAACATTTTCCAACATCTACAATGCCGAGGCAATTTCCGTTACCTTAGTCATAATGACTTTAGCCCTATATATGGTAACCCCTAAATTAACTTTTTTTGGCTGTTGACATCTATAAATGGGGCTTTAAAAGTGCTGTCTGTTGGTCATTGCCAAATTTTTAACTAATTGAAATAAAATGGTTTAATTCTTAAAATTATGGTCATAAACGTTCAGAAAAGTCACAAGAGTTCACCCCCCCAAGCCCCACCGCTCTGACAGGATTTTCAAATTTGGCTGTGGGTGGAGTCAGCCTCCAACTTCCTGGTTTGGTTACCCTTTAACATCAAAGACATCACTGCAGACGCCTGAATAACACACACTCTCTGACATAAAGTAATTCTTAGGTACTTAGCTGATTCTGATACGGTCAAAATCAGGGTTTCATTTCAGTATTTGCAAAATCTTACTAGTTCTAGACTTTATCCCTGAAGTTCTAGACTTAGCTTCTCGAGTTCTAGATTTGGTTCCTTGAGTTCTAGACTTAGCACCTGAAGTTCTAGACTAAGCTCATCAAGTTCTAGATTTAGTTACTTGAGGTTTAACCTTAGCTCCTTGAGTTCTAGATCTAGCTCCTCAAGTTCCAGGACTTTGTTCCTCAAGTTCTAGATTTAGCTCCCCAAGATCTGGACTTAGCTCCTTGAGGTCTAGACTTAGCTCTTCAAGTTCTAGACGTACTTCCTCGAGTTCTACACTTAGCTCCTCAAGTTCTAGAATTAACTCCTCGAGTTCTAGACTTAGCTCCCCATGTTCTGGACTTGGCTCCTTGAGTTCTAGACTTAGCTCCTCAAGTTCTAGACTTAGCTCCTCAAGTTCTAGACTTACCTCTTCGAGTTCAAGACTTAGCTCCTCAAGTTCTAGAATTGACTCCTCGAGTTCTAGACTTAGCTCCCCATGTTCTAGACTTAGCTCCCCATGTTCTAGACTTAGCTCCCCATGTTCTGGACTTAGCTCCCCATGTTCTGGACTTAGCTTCTTGAGTTCTAGATTTAGCTCCTCAAGTTCTAGACTTAGCTCCTCAAGTTTTATACTTAACTCCTCAAGTTCCAGACTTTATTCCTCAAGTTCTAGAATTAACTCCTCAAGTTCTAGACTTAGCTCCAAAAAGTTATCGACTTAGCTTCATGAGTTAAAGACTTAGCTCCTCAAGTTCTGTACTAAACTCCTTGAGTTCTAGATTTTATTCCTCAAATTCTAGACTTAGCTTCTTTAGTTCTAGACCTTATTCCTCGAGTTCTAGACTTTGCTGCCCAAGGTCTAGACTTAGCTCCTGTAGTTCAAGACCTTTTTCATCAAGTTCCTCAAGTTCTAAACTTAGTTCAAGACAATGTTTCTTGAGTTCTAAACTTAGCCCCTAAAGTTCTAGACTTAAGTCTTCCAGTTCTACACTTAGCTCCTCGAGTTCCAGACTAGTTGATGGAAGACTACGCAAAGCACTAAAGCTCAATGTAAAGAGCATATTTAACTCTGAAGTTACTCAAAAAGACAAGAACACTTGGCGCTGATATTATGCATTAATGTCACCACAGCAGAGGATGCCACCATCAAGATTACCAATCTACCAATTTACTACTTTCTTATAACTGTTTATTTACTCTAGTTGACACACTTTGGACCTTACAAAAGCTTCTTCTTAAAAAATAATGGAAGTGGACTAAATCAAGATAAAAAATATCAGATGCAAGATAACTGGTATCAAACAGATTGAATTGGTAAGAACATAAAAAATACCAATCTTAACATAAGTCAACATCATCATCAACATATAGTAGGATCGTCTTTTTCTTTTCTTAAAATATTTTGGTGCAGATGTTTATGGGAATTTGTTCCTGAAAAAAGTGCAAATCTTAATATAAGACAATGTGAGCATCAACATATATTAGAATCATCATCTTTTTATAAGGTGTTTAAAAAGGACTTTTGTGGGAATTTGTTGTTTTAAAAAAAGTGAAATTTACCTGAGAACATGTGGTTTGACACCTCTCAATCCTGTCCAGCTTTGTGTTTTCTGCTTCAGTGAAGCACCAGCAGAAAACAGTCAATAAAGAAGTCCACAGGATCATCATCCTCCACACACTTTTTCTTCTCCTTCCTCTGCTGCTGTGTCCCACTTTCTCCCCACTGCTGGGTCAGTGTCAGAGCACCAGAAGAGCCTTGAAAGGGAGGCTGATACTCACAAGTGACTGTGGAAGAAGGCGGAGCCTCAGTTTTATATGACCAGAGAGTTTGTAGTTCTCTAAACCTCTCGTATTTAAACAATTTATTTTGAAAGATTGTGCTTTTTCTTATCCAGTAAAACCAATCACAGAAATATTTGACACTCCAGCCAAGTCTAATATTCCTTTTGGTTTGTGTTTGCATCTGGTAGTTCTTCCAGAGCAATGAGGAAAGGTTGTGCAAACAAAACAAAAAACAATTACTGGCAGATAAGAAAAGAAAAAGGCAGAAGACGGAAAGGCATTGTCATAAGGAGATTAAGTTTTGTGAAGTAATTTAGTCCCCGAGCTACAGCTAACATTTAGAGATGGTATATACTTCCTCTTGGCTTTGTTTACTACAGAACAAAGTACTGAAATGAAACACAAACAGATGAGCTATATGTCACTGTTGGTAAAATATCAACTTTCACCTTCATAAAAAAAGAAAAAGTTACTTTATTGTGAAAGAACACATTTTTGACTTTCGATTTCCTTGTTTTTCCTATCAAGATAAAACTTCCCCTAAGCTGGTAATTACTTAGCTCTATATAGGTCAAAACTATAGCTATACCTGCTCGTTTACAGTAAGAAGCAGAGCATCAGCTAATGGCCACATTGTGCAACAACGCCACAGATACTGATAAACACCAACCGCTACAACTGATTACTTCTGTTCAAAGACACATAGGCAGAAAAAAAAAACAAATTAAGTCATTCCAGAGACATGAGAACACAATGAAGTCGCTGATGAGTGAAGCCGAAAGCTATGAAGTTGAATGTGAGCACCCCACTCATGTCCTGGTAAACAAAACTAAATTGCTAAACTGGTGATTCAGGATCATCAGGAGGTGAAGACGTCCTGTTTCACTGGGCATGCTCTGCTGGTTCCTTGGGGGGGTGGCCCTTCGTTAAGAGCTGTCACTCTTTTCCAAACCGATTCTACTGCTTGGTTTCAGGGAAAAGCCTTGGAGGATGGCTTACAGGAAAAGCTGCCCCCCACCCCTCCTCCCCAGAGAGCCTGTTTG
>NC_050534.1:7890129-7893922 GCF_002922805.2 Oryzias melastigma
TAAGCCGTAAAAAAAGGTCTAGAAATCAAAATTTCAAAAAAAGAAACTACAATTAAATAAATCAATCAATGAATAAAAGGAAACCAAAGTAATAATCAGGAAAAAAATATAACAAAATGAGAAACTGGAAAAAGTACGTACTATGGAACATTGCTGTTGGATCATGACGTTTGTTCACGTTTTCAACTGGAAATTATTTGGTAATATCTTCAGACGAACATTATTTTTAAACTTTTGGCCACGCCCACTACACAAGTTATGTGATTGCTTAATCAACCCTTTACTACAGGCAATACATCCTTCTGCTTTCCCTTTTTTCAAAACTCAAACATCATCTACAAACCTTTTCTGATTTAAAATTTGGTTCAATTTTTTTAGAATTTCAATTAACTTTTCAGAATTTGTCTTTTATATTTTTTTGGTTTCAGGAATTTTGTTTTGATTTCTAAAATGTAATGTAATTATGTTTTTTGATTGAGTGATTTGGCCTTCATGGTCACCGTAGATGTGGGATCATTATGGAAATATTATTTCACGCACCGCGGTGCATGACAACTAATGGGACTTTATCTGACCAGAGCCTTCTCTGTCACTTCCTGATACGTCTGCCGCCATGTTGAATCCCGTCGACAGTGATTGGTCCGAGTCGATCTGATTCACGACTATTGTTGCCAATCATGAGTGAGCTTGTCCCCCCTCTACTGAAAGTGAATCTGTCAATAATATGTTTGAGGTGAGGCCAGCAGGCACCACATGCTTTCATTAAGACACCTGATTGGTTAGTTTATAACTTAAATAACTTGCGATAAAGAAAAATGTCTTTAAAAAAAAATAGGATTAGAACGAAGATGTTTCAGAGCATTATTCTGACAAATAAAATTACTGAGAAATAACAGTCTATTTCTCAATAGAAATCTATGGAATTTTGGTTTCTTGGAACCATTTCCTATTTGGAACACGAGAAGGGAGGAGTCGATATGTCCAGTGATTATACTGTCAATGATATGGCCTTGGCAGAGAGTGGAAAAGTACAGAGAACACAAGTTCAATGAAGTTAGTGTTTTTCCATTTAAACCACAAGTTAAAAAAAAAGTACATATGGAGCTTTTTTGGCAATTCCAAAGTCAGGACTTACAGGAAACACAATTACTTAAAAACACAACCAGACAGTGAGTTTATTACATGATAAGTAGTGAGTTGCTTAAGGGTTGGCACGGTGCAAATCCAGATGGGGTCCAGATGACTCCAACCACATTGTTCTTGTGGCATTTCTTTCATGAGGAAGGCCAAATGTACAAAAAATGAAGCTCAAATTTTCATTTTTAAGTATTGATTTGTGCAAATTGTGAATCAGGAGTACCTTACCTTCGCTAAACAGTAGCTAGGATAGGCTCCAGCATCCCCATGACTCCAAAAGGGATTCAGCGGTTGAAGAAGATGGATGGATGGAAATGTAGAATCTGTCAACACTGTCTTTAATTTATCTTCTATGTACAAGATATGTAAATAATATTTTTTTTAGTCCACAGACTTTTTAGACTTTTTACATATTTTATCTTGTATTCACTTGTCTGGAGAGCAACTGTTTTTTCGTTGTAACACAAGTCCTTGTGCAACAATGACATTAAACATCATTCTGATTCTGAACACTGCTCTTTGGTTGGTCCCACATTTGTGCAACAGCTCCATCTAGTGGAGTTCCTCCTTTTCTGCAAAGGTACATATAACTATTTCAAACCCTGTGGGGTAAAGTATACTATTGGTCTGTAATCAGCTGATGAACTCCAAACTGAGATAACACTTATTGAACTTGGGAGACATCTCTCCGTTTGGGTCTATAATCATGGAATAGACTGTAGACTTGATAAAAGGTCAGAGGTCACTTCCATTCCTAACAAGAGAGCAGGACTAAAGTGACCTACAAAGGTCTCTGCTAAACAAGCCGACTCTCCACAGAGGACCAATTCCAAACAAAATTTCAGTTACAGGAAAGAAAATGTTTCGATGAGACCCAAACTGGCAACCCTCGCAGCATCTCTGTAGGCTTATGGAGCGAATGAGCTTCACTGCCGGAACCAAAGCCGCTGATCTGTTAGGCACAGATTGGGTTTAATGCAGTTCCGGTGCCAAAGCGGTTCTTTGGTTCAGTTCCTAGTGTGTGCCAATTTTGGTACTTCGCTCTCCGTCCCGCGCTTCCCGGTACCCGCTCCTAGCTCTGCACTCCGCTGTCTCACCTTCCCGGTCACAACCGCGCGCTGTGACAGGACATAAAAACTTGTATTAGATTAGTATTCTACCCACTGATGGAGTTACTGGAAAAGTCCCGTGCCCAAAGCTGAGTTCCTGATTGGCTGATGCGATGCGACGACCTGTCAAACTTCAGGTATTTACATTTTGCGCTTGCCGCCCGATTTGCGCCTCGCCGCTCAAATCGAGGTACTGGCAGACCTTCGCGCCGTGCCGGTCGCTCACATCGCGCCGAGGGGCTTCAATTCGCCTCAGATTCGTGTCTGGACCATTGAATAACATTGCAGATTGCCGCTTTTGCCGCCAGAATCGCGCTCGGTGTGAACGCACCTTAAGGGTGCTGTCCATGGTTCTGACGTGATGTAACATCTGCCCAGTGCTCTGAATGTCAAAGTGAAGAAATTCAATGAAGTGCGGATTTACGTGTTATTTGGGTGGTTTATTTGTACTTCTTCTGTGGTTTTGACATGGTTCATTTGTAACACATCTGTGAAAATTTCACACATAAAAGACTACAACTTTTTAATTTTTTTCCCTCGTATACTCACGTATGACTAATTTTCATCAATATGCTTAAAATCTACATAGTGGCTGTGTGATATGGTCTTAACATTTTTATGGCAACCAATCTCACCCATCAGGAGTGAGTTTGTTGGAAGGCCAGATCTGTACCACTTGACTGCAGGCCACTAAAAATCTGTCAATCAGTGGTTGAGTAATAACTTTTTCTTAATTCTCAACCGAAGTCTTTGGTTGTGTCTGAAATCCCTCCATAACTACTAAAAGACTAAATATTGCTGGACTACACATTATAGTTCCCTGGATTTTAAAGGTAATTTGGACACGATGTTCACTACTTTTCTTTAATTTTTCCAAACGCCAATTTCATGAAGTGAAAATCTAATAAAAACAAACATTTTATGACATTTATTTATGACTCACTGTGTTCTGATGGTGAAAACGTGAATGGTTTATTCAATAAACACATTTAAAGAAGTTTTTTTGTTCAAAATTGATCAACCGCAATGCATTGTGGTCTATATTTGCTAATGTAGTGAGCATTGATGCGCGCTAGTTTTTCGCAATGACTTCTGGGAAATTTCTAGTTCGCTCGATTTTGGAATTAGTAGATTTGGACAGCACTAGAAAATGGCGAATTCGGACATAGTTTATGAGATTTAAGCTTATTGGAACCAGCGTGTACTTCCTGTTTGGAACACCAGGTGGGAGGAGTCACTCAGTCCAGTTCTCTTATACAGTCAATGTAATCAGGATTGCAAAGATACTGAGGTGTGCTTTTGTTATTGACCAAATACTGCTCTATACGAACAAATTAACGATTTAATGATTTATTATTTGATCTACTTCAGTAAATAGAGGCTCCATCATGGTTTAGAGGGAATCCATGACTTACCTTCAGCTGCTGTCGGCCGCACTAAGCTGCTCAGCCTCTGAATGAAGTGATCTGTCAGCCTTAAGCTGATTTAGTGCAACCTTTATTCGATTTAACGTCAGAATAATAGAATAAAGAAAGAAAATGTCGCAA
>NC_050534.1:7894074-7903106 GCF_002922805.2 Oryzias melastigma
GAATACTGCTCTATACGAACAAATTAACGATTTAATGATTTATTATTTGATTTACTTCAGTAAATAGAGGCTCCATCATGGTTTAGAGGGAATCCATGACTTACCTTCAGCTGCTGTCGGCCGCACTAAGCTGCTCAGCCTCTGAATGAAGTGATCTGTCAGCCTTAAGCTGATTTAGTGCAACCTTTATTCGATTTAACGATTGAAAAATAGAATAAAGAAATAAAATGTCGCAACAGCGTCATCTAGCAGCCTGGCTTTCTAGTTTTTATTTATTTGTTTATTTCTTTCTTTTTTCCTGGCGTCACGTGACCCACTAATCCTCCGCGTATTTCCGCGTGACGAGCTCCTCATCAATGACTCCCCATGGAGGATCTCCTCCACCTCCTCCTGCAGCCGCATCCGCCCGCCCTCCCGCTCTGCGCTCCGCGGAACCCGATGCTCTCCTCCTCCGTCTGATTCTCCGTCGAGCGGATCCGCGGCGGTCGAGGTGGGGGGCCATCCGGGCAAAGGCAGCCGCGCCGGCGCGCACCGGCCCGCGGAGGCGGCGCCGCGCCAACGCGCCAACGCCAGCAACAACAACAACATGCTGAGCCGGGTCAAGATCGCCGTGGCGGGCTTCATGGGCGGCATCACCGGGGGCGGCGGCGGCTCCGCGGGGGGCGGCCACGCCGGCGCAGACATGCCGCTGAAATTCCCCTACACGCGGCCGGACTTCCTCGGGCTGTCCGCGGACGAGGTGGAGTGCTCCGCGGACCACATCGCGCGGCCCATCCTCATCCTGAAGGAGACCCGGAGATTACCGTGGGCCACCGGATACGCCGAGTAAGCAGCGATCGACGCACCGCGATGATGTTCGGATCGTGTATTCTTTGTCTCCTGAAATTGCGCACGCGCAGTCGCTGCTGAGTCAGCGCAAACCTGCCGCACACCTGAGCTGGTGTCACCTGACGCCGTGCGCTTATCCGCAGCCTGATCACACCAATCCGCGAGCTGGTTCTCACGTGCGGAATTAACGCAACAAACTGCGGCTGACGCAAAGTCACGCAGCTCCATCGATTTGCCCTCAGATGCTGCAACTTTGCCCCCCAGCGCTTTTCCTGTCCGCTCTGGAGAGGACCATCTGTGTCCCAGCTGCACCGTGCGCGTGCGCGTGCAGAGCGTCTATTACAGCTTAGTGCTTTTTTCAGTAAGTCTGACTTTAATCTTAGAGTCGTTTCTCTCAGTGTGTAGATAAAAAAGCTTAATAATTGTTGATATCATTAAAAAAAAAAACACGTATGTACATTTATTTTCTTAAATGGTAATCTTGACAATTTTACCCAAAGTGCATTAAAAAGAATTGGACCAGAAAAATATGCAACAAAGACTAAAACTATAAAATAAAAAAATCAACATAAAACAGGCGTTTAATCCGCCCTTAATATCAATTTGTGAGGAATAACACTGATGATAATGGGTCAAATTGACCCATAACGTAAATTCTTGTATAAACGTATTTGTTTTTTCTTCAACCAGATACACCCGATGAGATCAGGATCTCTTTTTCATGATTTGGTTCAAAGAGTCTGTAACAGATTCTTCAATTCAATTCCTTTTTAAGTTTAAACATTTATACACATTTGTTTACAAATACATAAAAACTTCTATTTAATGTAAAAATATTTATATTGATCTGATACACTTCACATATAGTAAAATGTATTAGTGAAATAATGAGAACAACAAAACAAAACAAAAAAATGTTCAGATCATTACCATTGTAAACATTGTTCTGCTTCTCCTGGAGGAAGTTTCAGTTTGACCACTAGGTGGCGATCGTGCTATAGAAGTTCACCTTATTCAAGAAGAAGAAGAAGACAGTACGAGGGGAAAAAACTAAGTTTTACACCACAAATTTTTACTTTAATAATATTTACTAAAAGGAGTTTGGAAAATTAATGCCTATAAGTAAATACAGATGTTCGTTTAGTCAGCAATGTATTTTTTTTTTGGTCGACTGAGCGTTAGCATTAGCCGTCCTATGGGAAATTCTATTGAATATTAGCATCAAGCTAGCAAAATCGATTTATATCTTTCGTGAATTAATTCTTGATCTATAAAGCTTAAACCGATTTAAATCAATTAATAATTTTTTTTCAACCCAGCCCTAAAATAGACCCATTAGACCGGACCGATTCGAACCATTTTTGGTTGTAGGTCCATAGAAAAAATGGAGCGGACCAGTTAGGGCTACTGTCTTTACACAATGAAACCCGCTGATTGGTGGAACGCAATTTCAATAAGGAGAGAACTTGAAAATGGCATTGAATGATTTAAATGTGAAAGATTAAATTGTGAAGCATTTAAGAGTGAATCGTGAGCATTCAGAAGTCTTTGGAGGTTGGAGAAATCTCTCATGCTAGCGATGACCTTCGATATAGTGAGGAGACCCCCAGAGCCCAAACTTCTTACCTCATCTCTAAAGAAGCACCCAGCCACCCTACAGAGTCACAATTGAGAAATATCCTGAGGGATCTGGTGGTCACCTGTTACTCAAAAGACCACGCCCCTGTTTATGGAGGTGTAGTCTTTCAATGGACAGGTGAGCATTTAAAAAACTTACCTGTCAATCAAAAGCTTTTGAAGGATTTTTTTTTAATAAAATAAAATAAATGTGTTGAATTTGTAACCAACTTTCATCTAATATTGGACTTTTACCTTAGACTAAACATGCACCAACTTAGTTGTGTAACAAGCCACCTAGTGGTTACTTGATGAACTGCATGATTGAATTTTTTGTCTTTTCAATTTGCTTCAATCCGGAAGTTAAACGATTGTCTTAGAATATCGGCTCTTTTTTATTGTAACTTTATTGTTCCGTCCTACATTTACAATGATGTTGATTCAATTAATGTGTCATGAAACTGGAATGCTAATAAATAAGACTTTTAATTCTAAAAACAATACATCTTTAGTTTCTATAAACAAGCTTTTTTGTATTAATAATTTTCTAAAACTTAATATGTTATAAATGATGTAAAACAAAGGGTTAAATCTCTGTGATGCTGAACAAAAAAATATTTATTTTCCAGCAGTTGATATCTTTTTTATTACATCATGTCAAGTGTTAAGTAAAACAGACGTGTCATTGTGTTTCAGTATCACAGCCTTCTTCTTTCTGCTGTCTCACTTTTTTTTTTGACTCAGTCAGTTGTGAAATCATTTCGAATGGCGTCGAGGGGATTGGTGTAAATCAGAAGTTCATCTCCTTTCAGAGTTCCTCTGTAATTAAAACCTTCCTGTCCTCATTTACAGCAGACAATTACAGAATCTAAAAAAAAAAAAAACGCAAATCTATTCTCCCAATATTCACTTTATTATTATTATTATATGATATTCAAGGGTTGGCAGTTAAATATTTATATTTCACTTCATGTAATTTCAAGTGCTGTTCAGAAAAATACACAAGAAATATGTGGTGGAAAAAAACTCTAGCTCTAGCAGTACTGCACCCCCACCACCAGGTGGAGCTGTTGGTTATCAAAGGTGACACGATTTTGCATCTCAATCTACGTTCTCACCGCCTGCAGCAACAAGCAGCCAATTCCATTGAAACGTCTTTGTGAACATACGTATGTTCCAGGTTTTTTGGGTTCAAAACTCTCACGTTTACGTGTAGCTAGCTAACCAAGTGTTTACTTAGCTACGTTTTGGGGAATTCAAAATTTGCAGCCATTAAACAGCCATTATAAATGAAACCAGGTCGAAGTATGCACTAGTAAACAGAAGAAAAAAAAAAAAGAAGAAGCCCCTCCCTGCCTGTCCAGTGTGAACACTGTTGGTTCAAGAATGCAGGTTTAACACGTCACGTCTGGTGAGTCCGTAGCTTAACGGTTGAAGTTTGTCGTACGTCATCAGGAGGATTTTAGTTGCATAAATCTAAAACTCTCGGTGGAGTCCCGACCTCCTCAGGTGCTTCATGACTTCATGGTTTGGTGCCAAACCGAGGACTTACTTTATGGTTTCTTGGAGTCCCGTTCTAACCGCTCTTTTCCCGCTTCAGGGTGATCAACGCCGGGAAGAGCGCTCTGAACGAAGACCAAGCCTGCTGTGAGGTGGTGGTGGCGAGGAGGAGACCCATGAGCTACTGCCCGCCCTCCACGCCCAGCAAGACCCCCACCGCCAAGAGGAGGAACTCTCTGCCCAACGGGGAAGGTCTGGGGCTTCGGATGGAGCACGGCAGGATGGGAGAGGTACGCAGAGACGGGAATGTTGCTTTAAAGAGTAGTTACTCATTGTTTGATCCAGAAATCATGAACTGAGTTACTCTAGAGTGAGAGTAACTAGTGAGGCGTTTTCATCAAACTGATCTGGAGTTTCTATTTGCTGTTTTTGTTTAGGACTTTTGTGTGTAAAACAATGTTGGTTCTGATTGGCTACAAAGAAACATGAAACTGCCCTTAACCAATCAGAATCACTTATTCTGTACTTACCCGCCGAGTTTCTAAATCTGACTGGAAATCCAAACATTAAACATTGGATAAAAAGATAAAACTGTTTTGTTTGCAAAGTTTATTCAATCAAATCACAGTAACCAACAAATCCCAGATCATTCACCACCAGTTCCTGTTGGAAGAAACAAAAACAGAAATTTGTTTGATTCATTTACAGTCACTGAAAAAATAAGAATCCATCCATCCATTCATCCGTCCATGCGTTTATCCCACCATCCGTCTATCCATCCGTCCATCCATCATCCATCTATCCGTCTATCCATTTATCCGTCTATCCATCCATCTGTTCATCCAACCATCTATCCTTCTGTTTATCTTTCTATTCATCCATCCATCCATCTGCCTATCAGCCCTTCTATCCATCTATCCTTTGTCTATCCATCCATCCATCCATCTATCTGTCCTTCTATCCATCCATCTCCATCCATCCATACGCCCTTCTATCCATCCATCCATCCATCCGCCTATCAGCCCTTCTATCCATCTATCCATCCATCCATCCATCCGCCCATCAGCCCTTCTATCCATCTATCCATCCGTCTATCCGTCCTTTTATCCATCCATCTATCCATCATCTATTCATCCATCCATCCATCCGTCTATCCGTCCTTCTATCCATCTATCCATCCATCCGTCTATCCGTCCTTTTATCCATCCATCTATCCATCATCTATTCATCCATCCATCCATCCATCCGTCTATCCGTCCTTCTATCCACCTAACAGAACTTCTATCCATCTTTCCATCGTCTATCCATCTATCCATCCATCCATCCTTTCGCCTATCTGTCCTTTTATCCATCCATCCATCCGTCTATCCATCTATCCATCTATCCATCGTCTATCCATTCATCCATCCATCCATCTATTCATCCATCCATCTGTCCATTCTTCCAGCTACAGTTGAGTGAATGTTCGGTTCATCCAGCATGTTTTTGTTCTGTGTGAGTTCTCCAGTTAACTCCATTCATGTACGAGGAAACATGTAAACTCCACACAGAAACAACCAGGGATTCAAACTCAGGTCTTCTCAGTGTTTTGGGAGAGTGCTAACCACTCCACCACCGTACAACCCGACTTTTGTTCCCCAGATATTCAGAATGATTGCTTTGTTAAGTGAAATGAAGGATAGAAGCCGACTGGCCCGAAGCGTCCGTGTAAAGACGAGTGTTAGGGGTGTTGCGGATCACGGATTATCCGTGGTCCGTACGGATCAGAAGCCACGGTTCGGGACACGTGTGTACCGCGGACCACTCCGACCCCCACCCCCAGCGAGCGCGCACACCTTGGGCTCTCATAATTTTAATCATTGTCCGTTCACATCAATGAAATTCTGTCAAATTCCTGTAAATCCTCTTTGTTTTGACCAGCGCTGAAGTAACAGCTTCACGGTTATTTCTTAAAGTCTGTTCCTGAATCTCCCGCTGCGTGTGGGCGGAGCTTTCAGAGCTTTTCCTGCATAGAGAATTTGGTGTCGGCCGCCACCAGCTCCTGGAAAAGGGGGGATGTGGCTGATTCTAGGAGCCCAGACTGAGAGAGGGTCCACGGAGACCCGAATGATGACAAAATGATACAACAGAAAAAATAATTTCAGTAAACCAATAACCAATATATAATCGCAAATATTTTGATTTTAATGTCAAGGTAACAATAATTATATATTTTGTTTTGGAAACATCGTCTGTGGACCCCCCTTCCTCTTAATTGAAAATGGTTCGGTCCGACTGGACTATTCTTCCACAGCTGTTTGTTACCGTCAGACCCACAGAGTTTAAGGGAGAGAAGACACGCTTTAAAATCAGGAGTTTAAACACCTGATTTAGAGGAGAACCTCCGTGAAAAAAGAAAAAAGGAGACAGTCTGTCTATTGCCGCGCGGAAAGGAGAGAGTGCTCGTAAACGGACAAGGGGGCGGGGCCATGAATTTGAGGGTTTCTTCTGAAGCTTTTGTATGGAGCTTCAAACTAGAATAATTTGTTGTTTTATTGTGTATCAAAATTAGGCTTGTTAGTTACATTTCTGTTTTATAATGAGGTGATCTATAGTAAAATATGTAAATTGAAAGAATGTTCAATAAAGTTACATAATAATAATAATAAAATAAACTTGTTAAGGTATACAAATCTGAAGTCCCCACGAGACACCACCACCTTATTTTAAGCCAGGAAAAACCCTGCAGCTTCCGTCACAAACTTTACTCAACTTGACGCGGATGGATAGATATCAGGTTTATTTAATGTTAAGACCTGAATAAAAGCATCAGTACACGTTTCAATTTCTGGATTCAAAGAATACATCCGTAATGGACATGATTTTATGGCAAGCCAAAAAGATCACCAGGAAAAGCGGGTGCAACAGTGCCACGTTTTACAGATAATTATTATTATTTTAAATATTTAAATGTCCCCATTTGGCGAGTGGGATCAGAACATTTGTATTTCAAGTGAACACCAGATAGATTTGGTATTTTCAAAACTATTTTTAAGCATTCTTTTCTCTGTTTTTGTAGATTTGTATGTATTCAGAAACTACAAGTTTTAGCATTTTGCTTGTGTTCAAACTTTAAAGATTTTTTGTTTTAATAAATAGGCCTCAGTGAGCAAAAGTTTTGAACTTTTGTGTAAGGGAAGTACTTTATATTCATTTTGAATATATGATTTGAAACGTTTCCAAAAATTAATTTAGCTTTCATGTTGTTGTTGTTGTTGTTGTTGTTGTTGTTGTTGGTGGTGTTTTTTTTGTTGTTTTTTTTTTTTAACTTTTTACTGATCCGAAAAGTGATCCGAACCGTGACCCTAAAACCGTGACACGATCCGAACCGTGAGTTTTGTGATCCGCAACACCCCTAACGAGTGTGAGAGGAGGCCTGACCTCCAACATGAGTCATGACGGTTTCTCCTCATCTCTCCAGCGGCGTCAGCATCACGACTCGCTCTCACAGCAGCAGCATTAGTCATCATGTGTTTCCTGCTCCTGCCAGATAGCTTTACAAAACCCTCGTTCATGTAGATCTAGTGTGACAGTCGAGTGTTCCTCTCTTTCTCGTGCGCATGACTGAATATTTTTAGACCTTTTTTTATCCTTTTCAGTCACTTGTTTACTTGTTCATTCCAAGGGATTTTATTATCAGTTTATAAAACTATTATTGTAATATGTATTACGTATTACGCCTAATTACTTTTTGCAGATTTTTAATGAATAAATACTGTTCAAATACTGTCAAATTACAGCAATTGTTTGAATTTGATTTACAATTTCGTTTTTTTTTTAATTCCTTAAAAACAACTTTGATTGTTAAAAATAGCTATTCCAACTGAAAAAAATGTGTTCATAAAATGATGAATTTTTATATGAAAAAAAAGGGTTTTCCTGCCTGACAAACACAAAAAACATTTGACAATAAGACATTTGCAGACTGGATGAAGAAAATCACACTTTCTAAAATCAAATGGATTTTATAAGTAACACAGCCAATTATAGATATTATAGCAGAACTCAGCAGGGTTGGTTGTCTTTCCATTCAAATGGTGAAATGTGTAACCGTGTCTCCTGGGCTGCTTAGAAAAAGGATAACTGCAGTGCAGAGGTAAAGTGGTCAATCTCTGATTGGAAGGTCACAAGTTTGATTCCCAGCTTATGTTGAAGTTTCCTTGGACAGGACACTGAACCCCACATTGCTCCTGGTGGTTAAAAATTGGCACTGGTGTTCGGTAGCAGTGTGTGAATATGACTGTAAAGCGCTTTGAACCTTAAAATAAGGTGGAAACCTATTTTATAAGTATATGTCATGTAACTAAAAGCTAAATATTAAGCATTATCTGCGATAATGGTAGTGTGAATCCTGTAAGCTGAATTTGGCTGCTGAAGAAGCTAGTGCTGATAGCTGAAGATGCTGAAAATGATTGCAAAAAATACTGAAGCTAATAGCTGAAAACGCTGAAGCTGACAGTCAGCTAAAATATTAGTTAAATGGCAAATTAGCATAAAAAACTGAAAAAGAAAAGCCTAAATTTGCCAAAACAGCTAGCATGTACCTGAAATTCTAGCTAAACTCCAAAGTAGCCTAAAAAACTGAAAACAATCCTAAATTAGCCAAAATAGCTAGCAAGCAAAAATATTTTCTAAACTCCAAATTATACTGAAAAAACTGAAAGAATCTTAAATTAGCCAAAAAAGCTAGCGAGCAAAAATATTTTCTAAACTCCAAATTATACTGAAAAAACTGAAAGAATCTTAAATTAGCCAAAATACATAGCATGTAGCTGAAGTATTAGCTAAACTCCAAAATACCCTAAACAAAAAACCTTAATTAGTCCAAATGGCTAGCATGTAGCTGAAATTTTAGTTACTCAGAAATAGCCTTAAAAAAAACCTAAATTAGCCAAAGTAGCTAACATGCAGCTGAAATATTAGCTTATCGCCAAATTAGCCTAAAAAACTGAAAAAACCTAAATTAGCTAAAATAACTAGCATGCAGTTGAACTATTAGCTAATAGGGGTGTTGCGGATCACGGATTATCCGTGGTCCGTACGGATCA
>NC_050534.1:7903184-7910145 GCF_002922805.2 Oryzias melastigma
ACCGTGAGTTTTGTGATCCGCAACACCCCTATTAGCTAAACTACAAATTAGAATAAAAGCAGAAAAAAGCCCAAATTAGCCAAAACAGCTAGACTGTAGCTTAAATATTAGCTAATTTAAAAATACCCTAAAAACAAAAATGCCTAAATTAGCCAAAATGGCTAGCATGCAGCTGAAAATATTAGCTAAACTTAGCCAAAAGAAACAGCCTTAAGAAATTCTAAAATAGTCTAAAAAGCGAACATAATACAATTATAACTTTCAACTTTACTAAACTCTGACTCCATGTAATACTGTATAAAGTAACGACTAATTGACTATTAAATTAGTCGTCGACTATTTTAATAGTCTGTTAGTCGTCTATTAGTCAACTAATTGTGGCAGCCCTAAAATGAACACGTCCAACTTTACTGTTTGTCTGCAGGACAGCGAAGGCCTCATATTCCACTACTGGGCTCTGTTCGACGGCCACGCCGGCTCGGGCGTGGCGGTCATGGCGTCCCGCCTGCTGCAGCACCACATCGCCTGCCAGCTGCAGGCCGTCATAGAGATCCTGCGTAACCTGCACTCTCCGCCCCCGACCGTGATGGGCGAGGAGCCGGACAGTAACCCGTTCCTCCAGGGAAGCACGCCGGGGCCGCACAGGGCGCTGACTCGGGCCGCCTCCCTGCGTGGGGCTGCAGGGGCCCCCGGCTCGCCGTGCAGCACGCCGCCTCCTCCACGCTTCTTCACTGAGAAGAAGATCCAACATGAGAGTCTGGTGATCGGAGCCATAGAGAACGCCTTCAAAGAAATGGTCAGGGTTTCCTTTTGTTTGTTGTTTAGTCAGACCTTTGAATTTTATTTTTCTACATTTGTCATAACTAAAATCTTAAGTGTTCCTGGAGCTTTTAAAGATTTACTCAGATATTCAACTGTAGATGTTTGTTCAATTTACAAATCTTAGCAAGAAAAAATTTTTTTCTGTGTTTTAGTAAATTCTGGATACAATTCTTGACAAATGTTTATCCTTCTCTGATTTTTTTTAACCATCTGACTAAACAATTTACTCGTTTGTTGTCTAAAATATAGTAATTTTTCAATAACTAGCAAAAAAACATTCAGGTACTATTATGCGATGGGATGTTCGATCTACGATAAAATATAAAAATGATGCTGCATCATAAAATTTGTCTAAATAAAAACAAAATGTTAAAAAAGAGTGGATTAAATGAGCTATTTCTGTGGTGTATTTTAATGGAATCTTTCAGAGTGAAATAACATGTTTCGACCACGAGATGGCAGCAGAGAGCAATGCACAAAACCCAAATTCCTTTACTGGCAAAAAAAATCCTGATTTTTTTTTTATTTTTTTTTTAGGAGAAAACCAATAAAAGAAACATTTTTTTTTTTAAATTTCTTCCTGATGTTTAAAAAGTGAATAAAGCTGATCTGCATCATGACAGAGGTCATACAAACAATCATAGTCTGCTAACTCCACCTGTTGCTGCTTGAATATTTTTCATCACCTCTGATAGAATCAGTCACAAACTTAGTTTTGAAAATAAGATTAAAAATCTTTAAAAATAAGTTAAAGCCCCACTCCAATGAAAACAGTGTTTTTGATATTTTTAACATGTTCTTATGGCATTTTTCTGATAATTAAGGACATATGTAAGGAAAATTTGTGCAACAGATAGAGAAAGGGGGCGTGGTTGCTCCATGCCAACAGCCCCACCCACAACTCAAAGGTGAATTTCTAATGAACCGCTGCTGCTCTGCAGAAACTATGTTGTAGAAATCAACAATTTTTTATTATTTTGGCCAAAAACAGCATAATAATAAATAATAGACCACGGAAAACACTTTTGCAAAGATCAAAAGATGATTGGAGTGGGATTTTTAATTGTATTTTTCCTATATTAAAAATCAAATAACCTATTAAATGTGTTATCAACATGGGAGTCTTGATTCTTTTTAACCTCTCAAGACCCAAGCTAATATTTGAGCTAAGTGTCAACCCAAAGTAACAAGTCCTCAGTAACGCAGAATTAACTAGTGTGATGTTCATGCATGAGGATGTCAGATTAAACTAGAAAGGCTAAATATGTGTATATATTATCATATGTATATTGTATGTTCATTTAAATTTATGTTTAATATTTGTTAAAGTGCTTTGTGCACCCCAAAGCATGAAAAGTTATTTTTAAATAAATAAAACTTACAGAAGAAAAATCATTTTTTGAATTCTTGAGCTTTAGCAATATAAGCTTTACTGAACTATTGCATTTTCCCAGAATTTCACATGTGAGGTTTTTCACTCCTAAATATACCTTTCATACTTGCATCATTAAAGCCAAGTAGCCTACACCAAAAAAATGACTAAAAACTATTTTTTTTAAATTATATTTTAAACCCTTTTTCATAAATTTACATAAATAATTTGCCATATCATTTTATTTATAATATAGTTAGTATTTATTATTATATGTTTTGTGATTAGGTACGTTTTATTCTGACAGCAATGTTAGTTTAAGATACCAAAATACTGACATGACTAAATGCTGTCTAAAATTTCATTACATGCTTAAAATTAATACAAATAACTAATTAGTAATATATTTAGTATTTTTTTAATACAGTAAGATGTAATTTACAAAAATAAATAACAGATGAGTCATTCTCACAATAAAGTTTTAAAAATTATCTAAACTTTTTCCCGCCAAAAGTGACATGGAAGCAGCCATTTTGAAATGAGCAGGAAAAGCCCTTCTACTGTCCCTAGTGGAATAATGATGAACTACAGGGCAGAAAACATGGACTAAGTTATATCCAGTGGGTTTTTAAGGAAAGTTTGGATCATACAAATGAATGATTGGTTATGTTTTTCTGGTTTCATGGTTACGTAAACTTTTATTTAAAATAAACAGAGTCGTCTCATTGCAGGACGCCCAGATTGAGCGAGAGAAGCAGGTCTATAACATCAGCGGAGGATGTACGGCGCTCACTGTGGTTTACCTGCAGGGAAAGCTTTTTGTCGCCAATGCGGGGGACAGCAGGTGGGTTTTAGATCTAGAAAATTAGACCCATGTTCTCTTCATTAAAATGTTTATGTCTGACTTTCTAAAGCAGGGGTCCCCAACTGGCGGACCGCGGTCCGGGTCCGGACCCCGAGACCCTTTTATCTGGACCGCCAAGCATTTTTAATAAAAAGTACGATTTTTCATTCGTCTTTACACGGCGATTTTTGAACAGGCGCGCGCGAGGACAGCTACGTTCAGACCGGAGTCCTTCAACCGGCAAAAGCTCAGAGCGGTGTTCTAATGTTTACGTAGTTGGGACGTAAAGTTATCTGGAATGTGCGTGAACAATGGCTCTGTCTAAAATGAGAAAAGTGGACTGAAAATCGTGTCTTTGGAGATGATGGACCGAAGATTTCGCTTTTATTTACCAGCAGTGAGTTCTACAGGCTGGTTTGTATTATAAACATGGAGTCTGCTTCTTTTGTTAAGAGCGCTGATATCAAGCGGTGCTACGAGACGAAACACAAAACTTCTGACACAAATAACCCGACAGAATGAGTGACGTGGTCACGGAAAATATACGAACTGAACGTACAGTGTGATTGACAACACACAGACGGTAACAGCACAACAACGAGCTCACGAGTGGATGTTGGGCAAGCACTAAAAAGTCACTCAGAAATGATTAAAGTGTGTATGGAGGCAAAGACAGAAACAATATTAGAAGGAAAAGAGGGACAGCAGCTTCAAGAAAAGGTCCGACAGATTCCCCTGTCGTCAACAAGAAGCTTTCCAGAGATGTGCAGGGCTATGGAGCTACACTGCTGCCAATATTATTTGAAACCCAAATAAGACAAATTAAAAAAATATATTTATGTTTGGCTAAAAAAAAAAAAAAATCTTTCCATTCTAAAATTAACCTATTTTCAGCTTAAAAAGTTCATTTTTTTAAGGTTTCAAAACTAAAAATTTCAATTCCATTTTTTTTATTCGACTCTTATTTATGTTCGTTTTCTAATATGAAAATTTCAGTTTCAAAACTTTTTGCCCCTTTGTGGTGGGTCTAACACGAAGGACCAAACCAAATGGATGAGTGTGGTAACTTCAGTCCTGGTGCATTCACTGACTCTGCTAGAACAGAGTTTTGGACTCGGTTTGTACGGGATAAAACTCTGATCTTTACATCCGTCTTGGGATAACTTCAGAATATGATAGAACAGACAATACAGACATTTTCTGATCGTAATTATCACAGCTCTAGGAGTCAGTGAAGACACTGGGACTGAAGTTATCACTCTCATCAAGTTTTGATTGGCCCTTTGTGTTAGCCACAACAAGGCCAAAAGTTTTGAAACTAAAATTTTTATATTAAAAAAAAAAAGTTTAAACTGGAAAATAAATGTAACTGATTAAGTTTGGGAGTTGAAATTCTGAGTTTAAGCCTAAAAAAGAGAAAATTTGAAGTTGAAAATAATTAAGATATTTTAGAACAGTAAAAAAATTCGGACATTTTAAATTCTTATGGCCAAACACCAATATTCTTTCAATTTGTCTTATTTGGGTCTCAAATAATATTGGCCCCAATTTAGCTCCATACAGTTCCAGCTCAACACCACCATTCAAAGTACCATCTACGTCTCTTTATGTCTGTTTTATAGTTTACATTTATGTTTATAATGGTTTTCACACTTATGAAAGTTCCTACTTTAATGTTCAATATGTACCATTATTTGCAACCTACTTTTAAGGTTGCAAAACAGAAAATTAACATTTGAGGGATTAACTATGAATGCTTTTTGAGGTACATTTATGTTACCTGTTGCACTTTAAGTGACAGACAGCAGAATGTTAAAGTTTGTGAAAGAGCACACATATTGCACTATAAGGAGGCAAGTTTATGTACAATATCTTTTTTTACTCTACAATTCATGCACATGTATGTATTTTTGTACAAAAAGGAATGAGAGAAATACTTGTTGAGAGTTCTTTGCAAATGTAACTACACGTTGTAATTAAATAAAAGAACAGAAAAGTGAAATATTGACTGAATGTTTTTGCATGTTCGGACCCCGGTCTACCAAGCTGACAGAGTTACTGGACCTCTCGCCAAATTAGTTGGGGACCCCTGTTCTAAAGAGTCTTGTTGTGTCTGCAGGGCCATCATCATCAGAGACAGCGAGATAATTTCCGTGTCAACAGAGTTCACGCCGGAGTCAGAGCGACAGCGACTTCAGTTTCTGGTGAGGAATCCCAAACCCTATTGGCTGATTTAAAGAATTGCTATTATTTCTTTCTTATTTTAAAATCGTACTTCCAGTTGGGGAAAAAAACCCTAAGTAACCACGCCCACTTTCTGATACTATTTGGTAGTTAAAGATCTTGATGGCAAAAAAAAAAAAAACGTTTACAGGGTTAATTTATTGAAAACGGTTGATTGAAATTTGTTTATTGAAAAAATAACTATATGCACACCAATGTTATAACTAGTTTTCATATGTTTAGTGTTAAAGGTTTAACTGGTACTTTATGATGCAGTTCCTCAACTGACCACCAGAGGCTGGTCTCAGAATGAAACAATTTCTCCTTTACCTCCAACCTAAAAAAAATTAACCTTATGCCAAAATTAAGAGTATATCCGCTTTAGTGATAGAGATTTTATAACTACTTTTGCTACGCAGTTCCTCACCTGACCACCAGAGGCTGGTTTCAGAAGGAAACAATATCTCCTATTGACTTTAATGCTAACATAAGTCGAACTTTATACCAAAAATAAGCATTTGTACAGCCTTTTTTGAACAACAACTAGCTTAGTGGTAGAGCTTTTATAACTAATTTAAGGATGGCAATCCATAAAATAGACCACTAGAAGTTGGTCTTAGATAGAAATGATGATGATCAAAATCCCAGAGCAGCAAGCTCAAATCTTCCAGAAATGTCTCTGATGTGGAGCGCTGTGTGTCCTGCAGGGTTACATGCAGCCTCACCTGTTAGGGAACGAGTTCACACACCTGGAATTCCCCCGCAGAGTTCAGAGGAAGGAGGTGGGCAAGAGGATGCTCTACAGAGACTTCACCATGAACGGATGGTACGTCCACATCTTTTCAATCTTTTGAAAGGCTCAGAAGCTGTGGAAATGTCAGATTATTTGTTCGGCAGGAAAGCTCCGGAAAAAATCTTATCATCTTACCATAAAGCTGCTTTTTATTAGATTTACTATCTTCAATTCAAACTGATTGTTTAAAAAAAATAATGAAAAAGGACAAGTTTTAACTCACTTTTATGAGACTCACTTCTTGCCTATTGAGAAAAAACGTATTCTTTTATTTTGAAAATTTCCAAATTTGACTCCCTTGATGACTTTTTTATGCCCTTTGTGCAAAAAAAATCAACTATCTGTGCAGCAAAGCAGTTGAAGTGGCTTCCTTGCTGTCATCTTGTCTGGAACATGCGCTAACCTCGATAAGCATACAAATAAATTGGTTGTTGTTCAACCTCTTTAGCTCAAACTGTCAGAGAAAAGTTATATTTGGGTCAGAACAAGTTCACGACCTGCTTCTGAGGCGCCGGCAGACAGAGACGCGAGCTGACAGACGGAGTCAAAACCCGGTCCGATATGAAGCCGTTTGAAGTCGCTGATCTGTTCCAGCGGCTGCTGATGCCAAGTTTAATCTCGCTAGTTTAGACTCTTCTGCGTCTGCCGCGAAGCCTTCAAGTCTGACATCAAAGCTCCACTTCTAAGCATGTTTCCAGATTTTTTTTTCTCTCTGTCTCACACTATTTTTTTATTCCATTCTTGAACTTTATTTTTGTAATTTTCTTCAGTTCTCCAACAAGACACAAACATCCACACACTTTTTCTTTTCATTTTTCAGCAGCACTAAATTAGCTTATGTTTGTGAAACATAAGTCACTAAAGCAAATTAGATCAAGAAGATTTATGTAAAACATGCGTGTGTGTG
>NC_050534.1:7910416-7918839 GCF_002922805.2 Oryzias melastigma
TATATATATATATATATATATATAAAGTATATATATATATATAAATTAATAATAACAAGACAATACCAATTTACAGCGCTATTTCTACCTGTGTTTTATCTAATCTTAAGATATAAGCAAAGTAAAACTGATTGTACTCAGAGCAATAGATAAGTACTACACAATTAAGAAAAAAATTCCATACCCCATTAATGCTAGAGCAACAGCAAATAACATGTCACATACATACAGTAACTTTTCAACTGTTAACTCAAATAGCGTAATTCTAATGAATGTTGATGTAGAGAAAAGGGGCTTCGCACCGATTTGAATTTCTGTGGAATCTATTTCGTAAACAGTTGAAGAGTTACAGCATTTCAAAGAACGTCAACACCAGTTGACGTTCAACAACGTTTTGTTTTTATAGTACACTGTGCTCCACGTCCTAATTGGCTGTTGACCTTATCAATCAAATTATGTGTTCAAATGACCAAATCTAAATAAGTCTTCCAACACGATTAGATAATTGTTTACATTCTATAATGATATGATAGTAAAAATAAAGTTTTCTTCTTTGCCTGATTCAACAAGAAATGTATTTAAATATGTGATTAATATAAAGTATAGCCTCAAATACAAAAGGGGTTTATACAAGTATACTCCTCGTGTGTGTGAAGATGCAGGACAGGACAACTTAATCAATCAATCAAATTGACTACCTCATTGATGTCACCTATCATGGGTCATTTTTAGAACATAACTCCCATGGTGAATGAGGGAACAATGGATACAGTTTGGTCCAATTCAGCTCGGATTGTCAGAACTATTAAATAAAAACAGACAACACTGAGGACAAACAACCAATTTTATGCTTGATATCTATATGCTAAGGCTCATTATGATTATCATAAACTTTGTTGATGTCTTCCTACAATATACAGTACAAACAAGGAGAGGTCATTGTTGTTGAGTCATGCACACGCTAAAACCGCAGTAAAAACATTCCCATCGAGTCTTCAGAATCACAGTGACATGAAGTCAGCAACTGAATACTATTGGAAATTTGTTCCCTTGAGAAGAAATTCAAATTCACTGCTTTGCTCTGCTTTTCTATGGCTTTCAGGGCCTACAAGACCATCGAGGATGAAGATCTGAAGTTTCCTCTCATATACGGCGAAGGGAAAAAGGTAAGCATGAGACACTTTGAGGGCAATAATCCTGGAGCTGAAATCTGCAGTGAAATTACCCGATGCTGTTTGTCTGATGTGAAAACTATGACTGTGTGTCCTTGTGTTTCCTTGTTACATAAGACTGTAGCATTTCTTTCAGTTATGCCAGAAGCGCTTCTCTTTTTCTGCAACAATATTACTTGCAGCCAAAGAAACACTTTAATACAATTTTGACCTTTTCAGTAGCATGCAAACTGTTTGGCATCTTTTCAACTATTAAATCAGTTTTGATGAGTGGAAATTATTCATTCAAGACTTATGTTAAAATGACATAAAGGAGCCAAACTGCATATTTTGTTTGTCCCGTTGGTGTGAGTCTTGTAGTGGAATCGGTCATTTGTAATTACTCAGCTAATTTGCCAATAATTGTTTAATTGAGCAGTTTTAGCAGTTAACATTCATAAATATCAGTCTTTTTGTGTCTGTGGTACACTTTCTTCAGCTTATTCAGGTCAGAGCATTTAATTGCGATTTCTATTGCAGTTTTATGCAAAGAGGCAGATCAAAGGCAGCATCTGACAATTTGGCAACGGCTGGTCTCAGAGCAACAAAAATTACTCTCAGATGAAAGACCGCAGCCTCGTCTCAACAGAATGTGCACTTTTGATTCTCTGATATATATTATGACAGATGAACTCTGCAAATACAAGCAGATCTTATATAAAATCATGCATGAAAAAAAACCCAGAAAGTTTATGCGTTTTAAAAACCCTTTCAAAAAGATATCAATTCAAATATATCTTTATTTATATAGCACTTTTCATATGAAAAAGAACATGCTGTTTTATGAATTAAGAAAGACATTTGCAATGCCTTCTGGGTGTTTTCTTAAAGTGTATCAAAATAAAAGCAGAGATAAGTAAACACTGAGATTTTTTTTTTTTTACTGATATATATTTCTTTTAAGAGACGCACGTTTTTCAGACCGATACGGCTGGAAAAAGTCTAAAAAATATTCTTTATTACAGACACATTCTGGCAAAAATCATGTTTTTTGTGTTTCAAACATGTTCTTGTGGCATTTGGAAGACATATATAAAGAAAATTAAGCCTAAAATTGTATTTCTGAGTATTTCTTTGTTATTAAATATTGTGAATTAGGAGCAGACAAAAAAAATGACATTTTAAAACTATTTCATTTGTGATGTAAAAAAAATACACTGGACTAACACAAGTTCCCTGCAGCAGTCCATTCTGATGCATCCACTTAGACTAGATCCATGTAGGTCTTCAAGATTGTAAGGCCGAATTGCTCCGATTTTATTCACCATTTTTGTTGCATCAGTCAAGAGTGAGAGGCTAAAAGCTAGCGGGAGAGCGTGCAAACAGTAGGGCTGGGTATCGCCAAGAGTTTCAAGGATCAATTTTATTAGATTTTTTCTATTCTTTTGATCCATTCAATTAAAATCAATTCAATTGTTTTCACATTTAGACACATTTGTTTAGAAATACATTAATAATCTCTCTATATATATTGAGGATATTCATATACTTCCTCTCCTGGAAGGGTATTCAGTTTGGCCACTAGGTGGCGATTGCCTCATAGCATTACACCTTGTCCTAGAAGAAGAAAGAATGAGCAAAAAACAATGTTTTAGACCACAAATGATTACTTTAAAAAATTTCTTTAAAGAGTTTTGAAAAGCGGTGGCTGTAAGTTTATAAAAATGCTAATTTAGTCAGTAATGTATGTTTAGGTCGTCCAAGCGTTAGCATTAGCCATTCATTGGTAATTCCCATTATACATCAGCATCAAGCTAGCGGACCTTAGTATTATGGGTTAGATCGATCTCTACTTCAATGGATCAATTATTGATCTATTGTGCTTAGATCGATTCAGATCGATTAATCAATATTATTAACCAAGCCCTAGTAAACAGAGAGCTCTCAGCTACTGGGAGTAGAGGATGGGTACGGTCGCTCCGTGCCAATGGTCTCAACCACAACTCACAGGCAAATTTCTAATAACTAATTTTGTCATAGAAAACAAAGTTGTTTTTTTGGCTAAATATTGCATAGTTATAGTTAAAAGGCCACAGGGAATGCTTTGAAAATAGATCAAAAGATGAGGGACTTTAAGGCTTCTAATGGAATATTAATCTCTCAAACTACGTTCACGCCACCCTCGACAGCACACGTTCAGTCGAGCTCTGTCAATGAAGTCTTTATAAACATACATAAATGTGTGTTTCCGGCATCTGTGGTTAAAATTATTGGGTTCACACGTAGCTACGCTAGTTTTTAACAACCTTTTCGTACAAAACGAGTATTGCAAGTTGAACCAGGTCAAATTTTGACCACTTAGAGGCTCGGATTTGGTAGTGATGAATGGATGACATCACTTTTATTTCACGTGTGAAATTAATTATTACAGTTTTTACTTGGACAGAATTATTTGACACCAAGTCTTTCATGTATCAGAATAGAGCTGTTAAAGAAAAAGCCTGGAGCAAAATTGGTGAGATTTACACCGCTTTGACATTTCACACCAAGATGTCTTCCAACTGTAGATGGCTGACATGCACTAGAAAGGAACAAGAAGCCCCTCTCTGCTTGACCAGTGTGAGCAGATGTTTTTGAATACGTGTGACATGCCCGGTGTGAATGTATGTGTGATTGGTGTTAACATGTCAGCCTCAACCTGTGAAAGTATTCTGGTCACTTTTGTGTTATAACCTTCATATGTTATACGGGTCAAATTTGACCCGTTTTCAAGAGTGAAAATGGGTCAGTTCAATAAGGAGAGATCTTAGGAATACGAAAAAAGATTTGTGATGCAAAAATGTTCATAGTCTTTTGGTGGTTAGGCTCTGGACAGATGACGTCTTTATCCTGGAGGGATAAGGTTGGATCATAGATCTAAAAGCGCCAGAGTCTAGACACTAATTGTGGTAGAGGCCAGTCTACGACATCGGATGGGGTGGAGGAGGGCTGCCAAAGCAGAAATTACTTTGGTTAAGAAAAGAAGGCGGGGAATTTAGCTATTGGTTAAGAGTGAAGGCTTAATTGACTTACCCTGAAGTGAGGTCAATCTTCCTTACTGAAATGAATCCAAAGTTTCACTATAAGGGTCAAAGGTCTCTGGTGGAAGCTTAAAGTAAATCATTCGTGTCTTCCAGGCTCGAGTTCTGGCCACAATCGGAGTGACGCGCGGCCTCGGTGACCACGACCTCAAAGTTCACGACTCCAACATTTACATCAAGCCCTTCCTCTCCTGTTGCCCTGAGGTAAGAGCATCTCTGCTGTCAACCCGACCAGTAAAGAAATCCCGCTCCTATAGAATCTTAAAAAGCAAAGGATCTGCTTGTCTGGCAGCTATAGATCTACTTTCTGTACATGAAAAAGTGCATCTTCTCTGTTTTTTTGTGTCCGACATGAAAGCCAACCGCTACCCCGCCTCCATTCCTTTCAAATATCCGCAGCAGCAGCATCCGCGTCTGCAGGAGAACTGGCGCTCACCTGTCTGAAGTCTGGGTCCCGGTTTCAAAGCGCTTTCATCTCCTGATGTAGGCTAGTTTGTTTTATAGTTTTCCAGGCTTCCTCCCAGAGCTCCCCGCTTGATCTTTATTTCATGATCGGCGGGGTTCACGGCGAGTTCAGCCGAAGACTTTCTTTGCCTCTCACCTCTCTAGTTTCTCGTGGGGTTTTTTTCTCTGGGAGCTGTCTGTAATGATTGCATAAAAATTCACTCGTTTATGAATATATGCGACTGCGTTTCATGTGAAGGAGAGGTCGGTATAGATTTCTCTTCCTCTGGAACTTGGAGCGGGTTCACTCGGTGCACCGAATGTTCTGAAGTTTGTAGAAAATCTTCAGAGCGTTCAAATTCTGCATTCCTTTGCTGATTTTGTATCTTCTTATTTATCCAAAATCTGATTTATTTCCTATAAATTTTTAAATGCTAAAGTAAAAACGGTCAAGTGTTGGTTTTGTTATGAGCAGCTGGAGGCAAGAGATCAATGTAATAACGGAGAAGTTGAATAAATTATGTTCAGGTGAAGGTGTACAGTCTGATGGAGTACGAGCACGGCACGGACGACGTTCTGGTGATGGGAACCGACGGCCTCTGGGACGTCTTATCCAATGAGGAAGTAGCAGAAGCTGTCACCTCCTTTCTCGCTAACTGTGACCCTGACGACCTGCACAGGTGGGAAAATTCCTCCTTAACTGTTAGCTTTTTTTTAGCTAATTTGGCATTTACTGAGGTTTTTTGGCCCATTTCTGACGCAAGCTAGTATTTTAGCAATGTGCTAGTTTTATCTTGGCTAATTTGGCATCTACTGAGGTTTTTGGGGGGACTAATTCTGAGTTAAGCTAGGATCTTAGCAATGTGCTAGCTTTTTATTAATTAATTAATTTTCTAATTTTGCATCTACTGAGATCTTTTGGGCTAATTCTGAGTTTAGCTAGTATTTTACCAATGTGCTAGGTTTTTTGTTTTGGTTAATTTGGCATTTTCTGAGGTTTTTGGGGCTAATTTTGAGTCAAGATAGCAGTTAAGCCACATGCTAGCTTTTTTTTGGCTAATTTTGCATCTGCTGAGGTCTTTTGGGCTAATTCTGAGTTAAGATAGTGTTTTAGCAATGTGCTAGCTTTTTTTTTGCTAATTTGTCATCTACTGAGATTTTTGGGGTAATTCTGAGTTAAGATAGTATCTTAGCAATGTGGTAGCTTTTTATTTATTTATTTATTAATGCTAATTTTGCATCTACTGAAGTCTTTTGGGCTAATTCTGAGTTTAGCTAGTATTTTAGCAATGTGCTAGTTTTTTTTGTTTTGGTTAATTTGGCATCTACTGATGTTTTTTGGCCCATTTCTGACGTAAGCTAGTATTTTAGCAATGTGCTAGTTTTTCTTGGCTAATTTGGCATCTACTGAGGTTTTTGGGTTAATTCTGAGTTAAGCTAGGATCTTAGCAATGTGCTAGCTTTTTATTAATTTATTTATTTGCTAATTTTGCATATACTGAGATCTTTTGGGCTAATTCTGAGTTTAGCTAGTATTTTAGCAATGTGCTAGGTTTTTTGTTTTGGTTAATTTGGCATTTTCTGAGGTTTTTTTGGGCTAATTCTGAGTCAAGATAGCATTTAAGCCACATGCTAGCTTTTTTGGCAAATTTTGCATCTGCTGAGGTCTTTTGGGCTAATTCTGAGTTAAGCTAGTATTTTAGCAATGTGCTCTTTTTCGTGGCCGCTCCAATGTTGTTTATTTTCAGGTCAACAGCAGCAGCAAGTAATAAAAAGGATGTCATCTAAAAAAAAAAAAGCAGGCAAGGTTGGCAATGGTCATTGGAAGGTGATTGCCCCAATCGCTAGGAAACATAATCTGATGACATCATCTACAACTAGAGTTAAATGAACATGAATTTAGTTCATGCAATTTCTAGACTATGTGATGACGGAGGAAACTGTCCAAAAAAAAATGTCTTTTGAACACTGAAGATGATGAAAACTTCACTAAAGAAGTTAGGAAATAACTAACTACAGACACAGAGAGAGTGTACAACTAAATATAAATTAGAGCAAACTACTGGAAAGATACATCTTGTATCTCATATCTTGCACCAGATAGTTCATCACAGTAATAGTGACCAGAAACCAGTCAATGATAGCATGAACGAGGCTGTGAATGCGATTGATGCGATGGCCGATTGCTGTGAGGTTTAAATCCGGCTTTAAGATTTAACAAAAGAAAAGATGATTTCTGACTCGTATTGTCCTTAAATTTTTCATTATGGGACATTTATTGCAGCGGGATGATCCTATGTGACACAGGATATAATTCTAATAGGATTTCATACAAGTCTCGGTCAATTAAAAAAAAAAATGATTTTTTAGGAAAAAAAATCTTTTTTCTCTTTATATTTTTCTTTTTTATTAATGCCAAAAAACACAAGTTTAATTATATTTATCATAAAGTGATATAGAATACAAAGTAGTGTCGTATTTTTCTAAACGGCGTAGTGAGACTGCAGCTCCTACTGGGTCAGTGAGAAATCGATACAAAGGACTTCAGCCCTTTGATGTAGTCATTTCTCATGCAGCACATCGTCACAGATCAAAGGTTCAAGTTTTCTTTTATGCTTGTTACAACACGTCACTGCCAGATACTTCACTTCAACAGACTGGCAACAGGATGAAGGATAGGCTCCAGCAACCCCCCGACTCAGAAAACCCCGTCGTCTTTGTTTTCTGTTGCTCAGGTACACGATGGCAGCACAGGACCTGGTGATGCGAGCACGAGGTATTCTGAGAGACCGGGGGTGGAGGATCACCAATGAGCGTCTGGGCTCCGGAGACGACATCTCCGTCTTCATCATCCCTTTGATGTACGGCAACCGCCAGCTCTGATGCGCCGAGGCGCTGCGGCTCAAGAGCCCCAAGAGCCTGTAGACTCAGCAGGAACGATGAGTCAGGGGAAACATTTCCTTTTCGTTTTTCTCTATTTTTCTTTTTTTATTCTCTCCAGTAGTTTATTAGAGCAAACAGGTCAAGGGCCGATGCTGCGGTTGGCCTGTTAATGGAAAATGCTGCATCCTGAACTTCCACGGTTGTGAAAACTACAGAAAAAAGGGAAAACAAGTACTTCCTCCATCTTTTTTTCCTCCATCGTCGTGCTCAGCTCTTCCTCCTTACCTCGTTCATGTTTTAAAGAAATACCTCCTTATTCGTTGTGCAAACTCGGACAAAGCTGACGGGTCAGCTGCATTTTTTTTGTTTTCTTTTTTGTTGTTTTGCCACAGTGTGGCTTTGAAGATTCCCTCTCTGAACTGCTTCCAGAAAGTTCAGGTCCAGAAAAGGGAAAAAAAATATTTTCCAAAAGAGATGATCTTCAGTTCTTCTCTTTCTAGATCTAGCAGTCTCTGGTCTGAAGAGAAACAGGGGGATGCGGATGGAATTGAGACGAAGGTTTGATATGCAAAAAAGCGCAAGTAAAGGTGTTTACATTATGAGCCATTTGATCAAGCAAAAAAAAAAAAATGACAAATGTTTTTTGACCTTAGAAAGCTAAAACGTGCATTTTGTAGCTTTAAATGAAAAGTCATAACATCAAGATTTATCTAGCAAAAAATATTTATTGATCAGTAAAGAATGTTTTTAAGGCTTATTTCTGTTTCCCACAATGGAGTATTAAGACCACCATAAAAAACAAATACATTTATGAAAGTCATAAAACTATGAGGAAAAAAAGTCAAAAATGTGCAAGAATAAAGTT
>NC_050534.1:7918986-7950603 GCF_002922805.2 Oryzias melastigma
TTAACATGCATAAATTTGTAACCAGAAAAAAAATTGAGACAATTAAGTGATAAAATTATGAGGAAAAAAGGTCTAAAATGCACAAGAAAAAAGTTGTTAAATTATAAGAAAAATTTCTTTATCTGAATTGTACTTCGCAACAATATAAGAAAAACTTAAAAAATGTAAAAGAACAAAGCTAACTATGAGGGAACAAAAGTAAAAAATAAATAAATTGAAAAACTATGAGCAAATAGTCAACAATTTACGAGAATAAAGTAGTAAAATTATTAGAAAGAAGTTGTAATTATAAGAGTATAAATTTGCAACAATATAAAAAAAGCGTTAAAAAAATGAAGGACAACAAAGTCTTATAACTGAGAAGAAACAATGTAAAACCTTTTTTAAAAATACAGAAAATTAATAGCAAAGAGTAAAAAATGTACTAGAATAAAGTTGTAAAACTAGCAGAAATAAGTATAAGTTAAGGTCGCAGCAATTTGAGAAATACTTAAAAAATATTTAAAATAAAGTTGTAAAACTATTAGAAATTGTACGTGTATAAATTCCTGATGAGAAAAAAGTTTTAGGAAAATAAGAGAATAAAGTCATTAAATAGGGAGAGAAAAGTCAAAAATGTATAAGAATAAAGTAGTAAAACTATTAGAAAAAAGTCATAGTTTTACATGTATAAATTCATAGCAGGAAAAAAGTAACAAAATTTGAGAGAATAAAGTTGTAAAATTATGACCAAAGAAGTAAATATTATCCAACAATATAATTTAAATTTATAGATTATAAGATGAGACTTTACATAGTTAAAATGATACACTTTTGAGGCAAAAGGCTTTTAGGCTACCAAGAAAAATAGAAAAAACAATTAAAACAAACTAGTATGAGAGACGTAGAGCACATTTTAAACGGTTACTTCAGCATTTCATAAATAAGGAAATATTAAGTATTTTATTCAGTCAACATTGTATTATAATATTTAACTATTTAAAAAAAATATGAATGTATTATTATTCTATAATTGTAAGTATAAGAACATTGAAAAGAATCTGTAGGGAACTGAGCCTCTTCAGATGAAGATTCTTGAATATTTCTGTCGTTTATGCTGTCGGCAGTGTAGTTGCAGGAGTCTAAATGCATTATGGTACATTAAATCCCATGATAAACTAGAGCCTTATCATAAATGGCTGTGTTGACGGATTTAGTCGGCATATAGTGTGGATAGAGGCTTGCACAACCAACTTTATCTACAAAAAAGCATGGCTTTGTCCTCCAGTTGTACAATTATTCTCATAAAATTATGACTTTTTTCCTCATACTTTTATGACAAGACATTAAAGTATAAGTTCTTGGAAATAAATCTATTAATTATTTTTTCATGGTGGCCCTCATACTCCATTGTTGTTTCCTAATAGTCGCCAAAAAAAGAAGAAAAAGTGAATAAAAACTCCAAATTAGATACAATTTTTGTACCTTATGGACCTTTTGGAAGCTGGACTTAAATATGACTAAAAACCAGGAAAATATTCCTTGAAAAGTTTATATTTTCAATCATACTGACAAAGAACAATTAAAAAATCTTGCATGCCTGATAATCTTCCCGGGGTTCCGGAATATTCTGTACTGAGTGAAGGCAGCGAATGATTGTATGTCAAGACATGCAGTAATGAGGGTGAAGGATGGCTAACGGTGCAATGATTTCAATCGTTTTTGTTTTTTATGGACTGAGTTTGTATTTATGTAATGTATGAAAAGACTGATGACAATTTTGTAAATGTGCAAAAACAACAAAATGTGTTTATTTATTAACTATGAAGTTTTAAAGTGTTGTCAGACATTTAGCGTATAAGCTAACGGGTGATGCTAAAGAAGGGATGGATGTGAATGAAACCAAATCTTTGGCTTCTTTTTGCACTTTTTTGTCTTCTGTTTGAGTTATTTTATTACCCAGAATTCAAATGGAGAAAAACCAAAAAAGTTTGATGGTATGTAAAAAACTTAAAATCCTAGAAGGCAATTTTCCTGCTATCCAAATGTCAGAAATTAAGCTTAAATAACCATTTGTATCATATTTGATCCACACATTTTTACACTCCTATCCCATTAGGTTAATCTATCCTTGTCTTAAAAACCCATAGTATATTGTTCCATATTTTCTGCCCTGTAGTTCATCATCATTCCATTAGGGGCAGTAGAAGGGCTTTTGCTGCTTGTTTCAAAATGGCTGCCCCCATGAACAATTTTGGCGGGAAAAAAGATTAGCTTGTTTTTAAGACTGTATGTAGAGAATAACTCATCTATTCTTAATCATTTTTTAAAAAGATGAGTTACTAAATTGAAAGAATACGACATTTATAAATAATTATTTTTAATACAGTTACACAATATTAAAAATGTGTGGATCAAATTTGAGACAGTGGGCTTTTTCCCTAAACAGTCTTTGCATCCTAAACTAACATTGTTTTGAGCAAAAATTTACCAAATTATCCAATTTATCATAAATGTTACTATATTTTCTCATAAAAAAATATGTAGCTAATTTTTCTGGATTTCAAAGGGTTTAAAAAATATCCCCACAAATTCAATTTTCTAAAAATTCATTGTAGTGAAATTCACAGGGTGTATGGATTAGTCTTGAACCCTCAGAAAAACAGGACAATCATATTTTCCCCCTAACAGCGCCATATTTAATTAGTATTTTGTTTGAGATTTGGATTCAAAAATACATTGAAAAAAAACTTTTTTTATGAAAACAGAATTAAGCAGTTTTGATGGGTTTTATCTGTGGTGCTTAATGTGCTATGGTGCTAAAGCAAAGGAAAAATGGGACATTAAGGGAGGCAGTTAGAATGGAATCAGTGCAATAGAAATTTAAAAAGAGAAAGATACAACAAAGAGAACAAATCAAGTTATCAACAATCGAAGATAAAACTACAAAATGTGAACCATGTTTTCTGCCATTTGAATTGTCATCTGTGCAGGAAATAATGCCACTAAACCTTGAAAATCAAAAAATATGGGGGATAACCAACCCTAATAGCTGCTTTAAAAAATATTTTTTAAAAGTACAATACATGTACTCTCACCAATCCGGTGTTATGTTTGTTCAATATGTAGACTTGTTTGTGTTGCAAGCCCCCCAGTGGTTATTTGGTGAACTGCAGCTGCCTTTATTTACTTTGATTTTCATGTGAGCTTCAATCCGGAAGTTAAATTTGATAATCCTCACTTTACCCCTATTTATTTATTTATTTTTTACAGTGTAGTAAGATTTGTGGCAGTTTTAGACAATTTTATTCCTGATTTTGTGATATTAAAAAATGGGAGCTGTGAAGTCATGGAAGGAAAACACCTTCATTTTTTTTCCCATTAATTATTCTTTGCCCTCCATTCAGTAAAAATGATTGTTGATCACCTTCGCTTGGAGATCTAGCAAACTATAAGCTTGTTCCAATGGCAGTTCTTGAGTCAAAACCTGCAGTTTGCATGCTGAGCCACTGAAAGCATGCACAACTCGAGAATTAAACTCATTTTGCTATAAAGCTAACAGTTAAAAAAGATAATCAGAGCCAGGGAAAACACAAATTACTCTTTTTAGTCCCAAATACAGAAGTGGATCTTGTTACACTTCAAGCATTTGTCACTATTCTGGTTTGAAATTTATGAACAAGAAAAAAAATCATGTGTTTTGACCTTTTCTGATCTGTCAAAGTTGTACGGTTATCGACTTTTATGACCATGTTTTAGATTTTTTTTTTAAGAATTCCCTAAATGTCAACAAGAGAAGGGTATTTAACAGTAGTTATGGTCAGTGACATCATTTGTTGAATGTGGATCCATCTTTGTTTTGATTGTTTTCTTATGAATGTGACATCATTTCTAGATGGCTTTATTTTCTCACCCCGTGGTGCCACCCTGCTGCTGCACATCAACTCAGGTTCAGCCGTCGTGGATTCAGCCAACGTCTTTTGTTTTCCTGAAGCAGAAGAGACTCAAAAAAAGGATGAATATAAAGCAGGAAGTGCAGACTCCTCCCTTCATCCCCCGGCTCCTATTGCTGTATCACAGATGTTGTATCTTCTGATGTTTTATGAATGGAAAATGGGAAAATCTGTGGAGTTTTTTTTTCTGTAGCAAAGAGAAAAGAAGAACTTTCCTGAGGACTTTTGTGCTCACCTGCAACCTTTCTTTGTAAATGTGAGATGTACATTTTCTTATTCCGAAACGTTATCTTAAGGAGTCCAAATGAAAACTTGTAATGTTTCTCCTTGTGCAAGTTTGAGAAATGAAATATTCTAGTTTATGTTTTAGTGTTTCTTATCCAGAAATGAAAACAAAAAATAAATGTTCAAAAGTTATTTGAAAAACTGAAACGGCTTTATTTCTCGAAGGATACATATTTCATCATTCATTTTCTAAATATTTAGAAGAAAAAAGTCTTTCTGATTGTTTTTATAGTCATTTATATTTATAAATTAAAATGGACAAACATATTAAAAACCTGCTTCTTTAGGATAAATAAACAAAGGAATAAGAATATAATTTTATAACATATTCTCATTATTTATGCTCACATTGTAGAGTTTATTTTTAACATTGTCCTACTTTAACCACAACACACTGTTGTGTGATTATGTGATATTGTAAGATGTATTTATTTGTTTGTTACAGAGAGGAATTAACGAGACCCTAAATATTCAAGTTTCTTTATGCACAACAATGTAGAGTCCTACTTTAGCAAAGTTTTATGTCTAAAATAGTATATTTCTGTATAGAATGGGTATCTATTTACATCAAATCTGACCCAATACAAAATAAATAAATAATAAAAATGATGCCGAATTGGTAAAACAAACCAGAGAAAAAAATACTATTATAACTTTTAACTAATTTGACATAATTTTACAATTTTTCCTCATTATCTTAGGATTCTCAAGCTAATGTTGACCTTTCAGGAGTTTTTTAAGCTATGACTTCCAGTTTTACTGGTATTATTTTTCAAAAACTTCTTTCAACATTTGTTGTCCCACTGGGTGGAGGCCCCGTTGAAGACCCAGGACACTCTGGAGAGACTATGTCTTTCGGCTGGCCTGGGTCGACCTCGGTGTCCCCCAGAGATGCTGGAGGAAGTGGCTTGAAGTCCGGGCATCTTTGCTAAGACTGATGCCCCCGCGACCCGGTCCCGAATGAGTTTTTCTGCATAAATTTGCATTTATATCAGCATTCTCAAGCTAATTAAGATTTTTTCAAAGTTTTTTAATTAATCTGGCATTCAGCTTCTACTAACATTTTTCCAGATTTTTTCTTTTCACCATTAATTAGCTTTGATATTAGCATTCTCAAACTAATTTTGACTTTTGCAAAGTTTGTTTAGCAAATTTAACATTTAGTTTCTACTAGAATTTTTACTTTTTGTGTAATATATATATATATATATATATATATTTGCTTTTTTTGTATTTATTCACTTTTTTTAATCAGCATTCTCAAAATAATTTAAACTGTTGCGAACCTTTAGCAGTGAAAGAGCCATTTGGGCTCGTTTTCTGCTGATCAAAAGAAGGAGCCGCAGAGGAAATTTGGATTTGCATTTACTTCCTTTTTTTAATAATAAAGATGAATTATTTCTGTTTTTGGCACAAACAAAAGCAAAAATATAAGAAGAACCTAGCATCTCTCAAAAAATTAATTTCTTTTGTTTTTTTACAAAATTAAAAATGCTCTGTACCAAATAAAATCATCTCAGTGCAGCTCTCAACAGCTAGTAACCAATGTTGTGTAGCATAAGATAATATGTGCTTTTAACTCATAAAAGATCAAACTTTTTACCAAAAGTTTTGCTTTCCATAAGAAAATCTGTTCATTCTGGAGGTAGAGTTGAGCAAACAAGACGTCATCTATGTGCACCTCAGCCATCAATTTATAAATGTAACTAATTTAAATAAAAAAATATATATATTTTTATATTTTTTTTTGGGGGGGGGGGTTCGTTTTTTCTCCTTTGTCCTCAGCAGTCTTATACTGCTGGGTTTTGTTATTTTAGTTTATTGTTGGACCTTGGTAGTCTTAGTTTGCAGGCTTTGTTTATTTGTTTTCTTTAGGTAGTTTTGGTTAGGCAGCCATCATCAGGGAGCTGCTGACTCAGGCAGTATCTATGACTTATTTTTATGTTTGGCAAAGGAGCCACCATGGAGAGATAAACTCATATGTGGCTCTGGAGCTGCAGGTTGCAGATCTCTGGCTTATCTAATCTGCCTTTCATTTTCTGCTAGCGTTTTGGCCAACTTCTTTTAAAACTTCTTTTAATATATATATATATATATATATATATATATATTTCCGCATCAATTAGCTCTTAGCATCTCAAGCTAATTTTGACTTTTCAGAAGTTCGTTATGTTAATTTAGCAGTTTCTACTAACATTTTTACAGCTTTTTCTTTTAAACTTAATGTGATATTTGTTTTCTTCATTTAATTAGCTAAACTGCCTTTCAGTTTGTGCTAGCTTTTAAAACTTCTCTTAATATATATATTTATATATATTTACACATCAATTAGCTTTTAGCCTGTCATAGCATTCTCAAGCTAATTTTGAATTTCCGACGTTAGTTTGGCTAATTCGGTTTCTGCTACCATTTTAATAGCTTTTTTAAAACTTCTGAATATTTTTTTCCCACATTAATTAACTTTATATTAGCATTCTCAAGCTAATTTAGACCTTTCTGAAGTTTGCTTAGCTAACCTGCCATTCAGTCCAGGCTAGCTTTTTCCAGATTCTTTTAAAACTCCTTTTAATATATATATAAATATATATATTTTCACACAATTTTGGCATTTTCAAGCTAATTTCGATTTTTCCTAAGTTCGCTAGGCTAATTTAGCAGTCAGTTTCTGCTAGCATTTTTACAGCTTTTCCTTTGAACTCTATTTAATATTTTTTTTACTTCACAGTCATTAATTAGCTAACATGGCTTTCAGTTTTTGCTAGCATTTTACAGATTTTTTAAAAACTCATTTTAACATTTTTTACCACATTAATAAAGTTTTGTTTGTTTGCTTGTTTTGGCATCATCAAGCTAACTTTGACTTTTTCTGTTTTTTTGTTTTTGTTTGTTTGTTTAGCTAGCTCATTATCTAGCCTTTATAAAAAGCACTGGTTTTTGGTTAAATTGTATAGCCTACAAATATTACAGCAATTACCCAGTTTTTGCTGGACAGCTCTTATATTTTAACTTTTACATGATGACCAATATACGAAACATATCACGTGATCCATACGTGTTTATTTAAATTAATCCAATTAAACTTGTTGTGCTCCGTTCATATCTCATCGACGGGTTTTGGTAACTCCACCGTGAGTCTCCGTCCTCCGCGCTGGTCTGGTTTCCTCCGCTGTGAGTCGCCAGCTCCGGCAAGGCAGTAGATTGCGCAGTCACCTCCATCAGGGGCAGCACGACGACCCGACCAACAGCACAAACTACTACCTCAGCCAGCGCGTGGCGCTTCAGCCGCCCCGCTTCCGGTCCTTTCCAGCTTTTTTTTTTTTCCATAGACTTAAAAATTTTCCTTCTAGTATTGCATGAAATATATTTTTTAAGAAAAAAAAATTGTCCAAAAACCAAAGAAGCTGGAAAACACTCACGTGACGAAAAAATTATGGAAATATATAAACAACTAATTTCTTGTTGCCAAATCTGTTAAGTGAAACCAGTGAATTCAATCACCCGATATCATATTCCATTGTTAAAATAATGCATGCGAGTTTTCTTTTTTAAAGAAAGTAGTACTACATAAACAAAATAAACAAGGACCGTTATGAACTGGAGTTGGAGCCGCGAGTTATCCAAGCATTACATAACAATTACGACTGCAGCATCATCACATTAAAACAGCCTTGTTGGGAAATTATAAATAAAAAATTTGGAGCACATTTGGGCATGCAAACATGAAAAACACACATCACATCCTGATTCATTTCACTGATTTCTTCATTTTGGAGCTCCGGTCGTCTGTCTAAATATTTAGAAAAAGAAAAAAAAATCTCCTCCTGATTTTACATCCATTTAGTTCAAAATACAAATGCGAGAAAAATCCTTTTTAAAAACGACATAGGTCTGTTTATTCCCTCCTCGCGGACGCCTCGCACACTGGGTGGTGGTGCGTCGACTGAGTGGATGCGGAGGAGCCGCGCGGATGGAAATTCGCGGGGAATGTCAAGGAGGAGCGTTAGCAAAGATCGAAAATTTAACAAACCTCCCACTCTGACTTCTTTTTCCAAAGATTAAAACATTGGTTTTCAGCGCCACCTGCTGGTTGGTTGTATCTTTGGTTGAAGTAGAACGGGTAAAATAAACCTTTTATAATCATTTCACACTAAGTATTGTAGAGTATTTGATCTAAAACCACTTTATTGTACATCATTTTAAATATATTCCTGATGCTTTTAACTAGTCATGCACATGGTTGATGACCTAAGGAAGACTTTCTCCCGGTCTGGAACAACATTAAAGAATAAATTCAAGGACAAGTTCTGGTTTTCTCTCGTCTATCTACACTAATCTATAAACTTAAAGCACTCCATCATTTTTTGCTTTGAATGTAGAGGATACTGTGTGTAAAACAAGAATATGAGGTTTTATTTGGGCTTAATGTGAAACCAGGTACCAGCTTTGTGAATGTTGACTTATTTCGCCTACAGTTAGTATCCAACAATTGAAGAAATGGGCGAATGTCAGATTTTGAAACGAGGCAATCCTTAGCTGACAATACAAAGAATATTTATTGAAGGCTTTAACAAAACAAACAAAAAAAAACCCTAGTGGTTACCGGCGAAGTGACCGGGCTCCAGTTAATATTGTATTTTTTTTTGTTCAACTTTTGTAAAAGTCCCCTAGTGGTTATAGTGTGAACTGACCTGGCTCCAATTAAGTTTGCACCTCTTGTCCAAAAGTTTAGAGAAAATTTTCAGTTAAGTTTCATATGAAATTCATGGGGACAAAAATATTGGTTTACTCCTGGGGATTCACTTGTATACATTTTAATAAAAGTACCCTAGTGGTTAGCTTATGAAGTGCCCTGGCTCCAGTTAAATTTGCAGCTCCTGTCCAAACATTTAAGAAAAAATGACCCAATAAAGATTCATATAAAATCTACACAAAAGGAAAAGAAAGTTTTTCTCCAGTGGATTGACTTGGATATGTTCATATAAGAGCCCCCTAGTGTTTACCTGGTGAATTGACCTGGCTCCAGTTAACTTTACAGTTTGTACAAAAGTTTACAGAAAACTATCCTAGTAATAATTTATATAAAATCTACTGAAGCAAATTTTAAATTTCTTTCAAGAAATTAATTTATATAATCTAACATAACTGCCCCTAGTGGTAACCTGATAAACTGTCCTGGCTCCAATTAACTTCACAGCTCCTGTCCAAAGGTTTACAGAAAATTCTCAGTGAGGCGTCGTAAAAATCTAAAGTGGCAAAAAAAAGTTTATCCTTAGGGATTAATTTGCATTAAAGCCCCCTAGTGGTTGCCTGGTGAACTGACCTGGCTCCGGTTAACTTTGTAGCTCTCATCAAAAGGTTTATCCCAGTAAAGTTTAGCATAAAATCTTCTTAGGCAAAAGAAAAAGCTTACCCTGGTGAATTAACTAGTATAAGCTGTAATAAAAGTCCCCTAGTGGTTACTTAGTGAAGTGACCTGGCTCCAGTTAATGTTTGAGCTCTTGTTCAAAGGTTTACAGAAAATGTTTCAAGTAAAGTTTTTTATAAAATCTAAAAGTCTAATCATGAGAATCAATTTATATGAACTAAAATAAAAGCCCCCTAGTGGCTGCCTGAAAAACTGACCTGGCTCCAAATCATTTTGCTGCTCTCATTAGCTTCCCATCACTCAGAAATCCTCTCAAGCCACCAGTGCAGGAAGCTTTACACAACTTTATTGAAGATTGTGTATAAATACACATGCACATTTGTAATGTAAACCCAAGTGAACTCAAGTGCAGCCACACCTGCAAACCCCAATATATCATCATGCAAGGATGTCTGCATTGATTTAATTATTATTATTTTTTTTACAAAAGAACACAGTCCCCAAACAACAGAACCATTCTCTTAAAAAATATTCCCTCCCTGGCAAGACGGCGAGAATGTTCTCCAGACGGTCCAGGGTCTTGCCAAGGTTTTAAATATATCGTTTATTAAGAAATGCTTACATATAAATAAATAAACTTTATCAAATGTGCACTCACAGAGTGAACTCTTCTGTACAATATTGTATGAGTAGCAATCACGTCTCACTCGGTCAGGGTGGGGCGAGTCGGCCTAAAAGCAAGGCAGCGCTGAGCCGGCGGAGCCCAGACATCGAAGCTGGTGAAGGCATGGTAGACGTCTGCGTAGCGAAACGTCTGAGGCAGTCGAGAAAACGCGTAGAAAAAGAAAAATCCAGATGTTAGCATGAGTCGATGGAAAAAGACCGGCCGCGACTGTTCATGATCCTGAAAGCTATAGAAACCCTTTTAGGAGGACTCACCCCACCTTTTTTTTTCAGTTTAGACTCCCGTTTTGAAGTTTAGGAGCATTATTACACACAAATTCATCCAGTCAGCAAACGCAAAGAATTCTCATTCAACCAAAAAAACCTCAAAGAAGCAAGAAAAAGAAAAGGAAAATTCTAAAAGGCATCGGTCATATACACGTGGTCTGAGTCCACTCGGCGTACATTCTGGCCCTCGTGTGGGTGCGACATTCCTACAATAAGCTTGTTTGTGTTCAGAACGACAGGTGTGAAACACGAAAAAAAAAAAAAAAGAAAAAACCTCCAGTTGAGATTTAAGGCCGAGGTGATCCAAACGAGCGACATCACCGATGTTCTCCAAATCCATCCCCAAGAAAATACAGACGAAGCCACAGAGTTTAGTCCGAGTGAGAGTCGGAAACAAAGATTGCTTAGAAACAGCCTCGAGGGGGGTGGGGTTGATTGACAGGGGCGGGGCGATGGTTAAGGCGGACACCAGGATACTGGTAATCTTCCTAAAAACGCAAGATCACAGCAGCAGCACGAACACGAACCCTGGACAGTTTGGCTTTAGACAGCTTATAAAACATGACGAGCTTCTGTGTGATGATCTGGAAAAGCTCTTAACGTTGTCCGTAAACAACTGCAGTACGTCTGGCATGAACACATTTTTTTTTCTTAAAAATGGTTGGTGATTGTGCAAGTTAAAAAAAAAAATTTTCAGCGCATCATGAAAAACTTCAGTGTTTAAAATATTTACAAAAACCTAAATACATTTAAAAAGGATATGACGCTCTGTTGGGATTAATAAAAAAAAAGTGGATGTCTGAGCAGACGGAAGGGGGCGTCGCCCCTTCAGGGATCCACCCACAGGGTCGGATGTCGAGGAGGTGCTTCTCCGCCGGCGCTTGTGTGTCTTCACAATCCCATTCCTTATTATCCGCTTTCCTCAGTTGGTTTTCATTGTTACGTCCCTGTTAGGTACCTGCTCCTCTTCCTCTTCTTCTTCGTCCTCCTCCTCCTCTTCCTCTTCTTCGTCGTCCGCCTGGTCGTTGTCGTTCTTCCTGTGCCTGTTCTCGTTCAGATCCTCCTCGTCGCTCTGGGTGGAGGTGCAGGCGGCGGATGAAGCCCCCTGACTGGAGGAGACGGGTTTTCTCTCCAGCTTCTCCCCGGTCTCATTTTCCACATCTTCAGCTTCATCCTCCTCCTCTTCGTCCTCGTCTTCCTCCTCGCGGTCGAGGGCGAAGTAGCCGGTGCCTTTCACCGTGTCTTGCCGCTGATAGAACAACACGTACGCCGCTTTGGACTGCAGACAGACGTGGGATAAACACCCGATCAGTTTTAGCGGTTATGCGTTTCAGTTTGGCCACTAGGTGGCGATCGCGCTTTAGCATTACACCTTGTTCTAGAAGAAGAAGAAAGTATGAGCAAAAAAAACGGTTTCCTTATTTCCTTAAAAGAGTTTGGAAAATTATTGCCTGCGAGTGTATAAATATGTTTATTTAGTCAGCAATACATGTTTAGGTCGACTGAGGATTAGCATTAGCCGCTCTATGGGAAATCCCATTATACGTTAGCATCAAGCTAGCAAACTTTAGCATTATGTGTTAGATCGATCTCAACTTTTATGAATCGATTATTGATCTGTTAGGCTTAGATCAATTTAGATTGATTAATCGATTTGATTAACTAATTATTTCGACTAACTCTTCAACCGTTTATGCATTTTAACATGATTCAAACCTATTCTGAAGCAGAAAAAAGCTGTCTTATGCAGATATGCAACACTTCACAGAAGTAAAGTGTTTACGTAATTAATCAGTTAATTTTAACTCTGAGATTTTACTATAGTTAAACGCTGCATTTCAATACAAAACTGCTTTTCTTGGTTTCAGAATCTGTTGGAATTGCGTAAATGGTCGTAACATTTTAGATTCCTAACAGATTAGAACAGTAGTGAGATGTTCCAACGTGTTACTTTGACGAAATAATCTAGTTCCTCCAAGCAAATAACACAGCATGACTTGTCTTTGGGTTTTCACTCACCACGATCTGATCCTCACTGGCGGGCGACACGCTGCTGTCATCAAAGTTGTACCACTTTCCGTCGTCTTTGTTTTTAGCATAACCAGTATCTGTTGACGTAAGACGACAGCGTAACTAAAGTGTAAGAGTTAAATATTAAATTAACATATTATAAACACATTCATGAGTCTTTATTTTCCCTAAAAAGAGACAATAATAGTTCAGGCTGCAGTGGATGCAGTTTATTTTTTTCATGTATAAAAACCTAAAGAGTTTGTGCATCACAGAAGACGACTTTGTAAGTAAAACCCCATTATGAAGCAATTTTTATCGACAAAAGCTGCTTCTTAAATTTAGAGGTTTAATTAGCCAGGATTCTGCTGAAAAAACAAAAAAAAAACCCACAAAAAAAGCAACAATACTCAGAATTATACCTGTTTTTAAAACAATGTTAGTGTGTACATTTTAGATGCAGTCAGGTACGATATATGACTTCATTGCCCAGAATCCTTTGAGGGTACGACTGGCAGGTGATTGGTCAGAGGTGCTGATGGGAAGTTTTTCTAGTGAACTGTGTTGTTCTTCGTGTTTGCTTCTTTTTTCTGCAATAATCAGCCTCTGAAGAGAGTGAAACAGGCGAACAAACTCACAGTGGCCTCCTCCCATTCCCCCGTAGTGGTTGGAGACAGCGATGAGGTCGTAGCGGCATGGCCCGGCGTTGGGATTGATCAGGAATTCAGACATGTCCAAGTCTCTGAAAAACAAAACAACAGAGAAGTTAAAGCAAAGAAATCAGGTGTACTGTGTTTTACATAAAAAAAAAAAACTGATGTCAAGAAAGTTTAACAAAAAAAGAGCAAAAAAAAGCTAATCTTTTCAGGGATTCTCTCAATTATAAAGCTTTATCTAATATCTAAAAATGTGTTCCTGGATAAAGTAAGACATATATGAAATAACTATTAAAGTTATTGAAGTAAATCACCCAAACAAGGGTGCCAAATACATTATTTTACCTGAAGGACCCCACAAAAATATAAAGACGAGAATGTGTGTGCGTGCACCTGAGTGGGAAGTCAACCAGTGAGTCCAGTTTGTCCCTCATGTAGCGACTGTATGAGAAGCGCTTCAGATGGACCACCAACACCGGTGGCAGAGACCACAAGTCCAGCTTCTTGGTAGCCTGTTGGTGCTGTTTGCAGTTTGGACAGTACCTGTAAGCAGAGACAACGCTATTTTTCACTAACTGTAATGTTTTTTTTTTTTTTTTTTATGACTGAGTGTTTGATATCAGAAAATTCAAAGACCAAATCAGATTTAATTTTAGCAGCAGTTAGTGACATTTAGCAACATCAATTATAAATTGCGTCCAGCTGAGGCTTCCTGGTTCATTTGTGAGCATGCAGGGAAGGAAATGAGAAATGTCAGGAGCACTTTGTGCGCATTTTCAACACAACGGCAGATAGACTCAAGGAAAACACGACAAGTGCCTTAATATTTTTGCTGTAATTTGCAAAGAAATAATGTGAACTAAACCTGTTAATGGTTTTACAAAAGTTGGAAAACTAGAAACCATTTTTGAGTGTGCGGAGCAGCTTTCCTACCATGGGTCTTCTGCTCCCAGCTTCTCCTTGGTGGTGAACAGTTCGATGCAGTCTTTTAGCTTAAAGAAAGCTTTCTTCTGAGGTTTGTACTCCATGCTCTCATGTTTATCGAAGTCCTGTTCTCAGATGGAAACACAAATGGAGCAAAATCAGGATCGAATTTATGATTGTTTTATTTTGAAAATCCCTTCTTCCTTCCTGCAGTTTTTTTTTTTACATGTAAATTCATCAGCTACTATAACGGTTTTAGTCTTAACATCTCTTCAGTGATAAACTCTTATGATTTAAGCTTTTTAAGAGAAAATAAATTAGTTACAGTAAAGACGATAATATTTGAGTAAAATTTCAGTTTACCTCGACAATCGTCTCGTCAAAATATTTCTTCTTGACTTCTGGTTCCCAGTCCAAAGAGAGATAAGAGCGGTCTGAGGAAACAATGGACGACTTCATACATTTCTGTTTTTCTCCTCAAAGTAGAATTCTCGGGAACAAATTGGGCCTCCTGCCTACCGCTGAGCCGGAGGTGACCTTCGTCAAAGCGGATTTGTCTGGTGTCTTCCTTGATGAGAGAGAAGTCCGTCTTGCCCATGTTGTTGAACTGGAATGTGAAAAGCCTCTTCCTGTTGTGTCCGACTGTCTGCTGGCCTTTGGTGGGGATCTGCGGGCCGACCACGCCGTTCTCCAACTCGTTGTCTCCGCCCACCGAGTCCTCGGACTGGCTGTTGTCGTTCTCGGACGGCAGCTCCTGGTCCTGGCTGGACTCGTCGTCCTGCTCGTCGGTCTCCATCTCGCCTGCGGGGCGACCAAAGGGAAGGAAGTGGTCAGAGAAGGGCACTCAGAAGGGATTTTGGTTGGGATGAGTCGCGACGCTCACTTGGCGACCCCTCCTCCAGCAGCCCGTTGGTAGCGTTTCCGTTGACGGTGTGTGGTTTGGATGGTTGCGTTTCCTCGCAGTCGTCCTCATCTTCCTCCACAGAAGATCGCACAAACCGACTGCCAAACAAACAAAAAAAACATCTGCTGACCACCATACATAGTAAAAAATGAAGCCTCAAGTAGTGTTGTATGGTGCAACCCGCCCTAACTGGCTCAGCCAATGCTACGACTCCCCGACCCTCCCCCACTGCCACCTGGGTCAGAGCGAGGAACATAAATATGTAAGTTTTAGAAGAAACGGCAAAAGTAAACTTTTGGATTTCCTTAGCAACAGAGGTTTTTTGTTAGCCCCGCCCACATTCCTAACATAATCATATTATATGTTATATCATTTGAATCAGCTTGAGTCAGGGATTCATGTAATACATTTTCACAATGATCCGGTAAAAAAAATGTGCATGGAAGATTGACGCCAACGGCGTTCAAAATCTAAGAACTCTAAGACCAACAATTTTTCCACCTCAATCATGCTCGAGGAGTTGAAAGTCTTCAATTTTCAAGATGGTGGCATCTTCTCAAGGTCAAAGGTCAACAAAACTTTGATTGTGGTTGTAGAGTTCAGCGTCAGAATTTTCGTAAAGATTGTTCAGACTTTTTTTTCCCCTCCTAAATGGTGCGAAAATTTCTCACTGTGCCACAAAAATGGGCGCCAAGTCGTAGGTGCCGTAGCCATCCTATAATAATTTCAAAGCTTCCTTTGGGTATCTCAGTGTGTTTTAGTGGAACTCCTAGCATCCTTGCGATGGCGGATGGGGGTGGGGCTATTTGACAAAGAATAATTTTGAACAGGTACTAGGTGTGTGCAAATGTTAGCAAGTTTTTAAGTTTGTGGCAAGGACAAAACATTTGCGCAAAGAGAAAGAAGAATTGTGAAAACAAGGTGGCCCTTGCAGGTCTGCACGTACTAGAGGCGCAGCAGCAGCATGTTGTAGAGTTTGTCCTCGCTCAGAGTTCTGGGCACGGCGATGAGGAAAGGCTGGCCGAACAGCGGCGTGCTGGTGTGATTGTAGCCCGACTGCTTGTACTTCTCCCTCAGGTGGACCGGGATCACCACGTGGTCCGTGTCTTCTAGTCGGTTCACCGCCACCTCGAAACTGCAGCAAGAAAGTCAAAAACTGTAAACCGGGATATTCAACTAAATGATCCAAAAACCTAAATGCAAGTGAAAATGTCCATAAATTTTAGCTAAAATTGTATTTATTTTAGAGAAAAAGTTAGCATTAGCAGTTGTTAGCTAAAATCCGCTCACACATAAATATCGTCTCTCTCCATGATGCTGCTGAGGTTCTCGTTGGTGGCGAAGATCCGGTGGAAGCGGTGGTTGTAAATGTCGGTGACGATCATCTGAAAGACGAGACACAGAGCTAGGATAAGCAAAATTACCTCTAAAACTCCCTTCCTGGTAAATGGGATTCAAACCGAGTCACTTGGTTTTGAACCAAGAGTGTGAGAAAATATCGATTCAGTGAAATATCGCGATACTTTATTTGGCGATACTTGTTTGTTGTTACTGCCAAGGTGATATTTAATTAATTATTTAAAAATCAAATGTGTAGTTCAGTCTTAATTTTGTTTTCCACTTAAATATTGCCTAAATTACCAAAATAAAAGTACCATGAATTCGCTTGTGTAAAAGCAACTTGTTTGTGAGATAAAGTTGCAGCACTTCATGTTCTGATCATTAAATATGTATTTTACTTTGGGAAAAATGTATTAATATTCAGATAAATCTGAAGTCATAATTAAAAAAATAGTGACATATTGTCTGGTACTGTCTTGATATATTTAGGGACATGTATTGCATCATTGCTCATGTATCGCGATAAATATTGTATCGTCAGACTGTTTAGTAGAAAAAGTAGGATTTGAGGATATGTACAGATGTTTTTGTGATTTTTAAAACTTTTGAGCAAATTTAAGACTTTCTTAGACATTTCTTCCTAAAACCAGAGAATGATTTCAGAGGGTTGGACTCCACCTTCTCAGCAGGCACTCCGGACAGGTTGGAGAGGGCGGTGCAAAGGTCGGAGATGCAGCCCACCTTTGGCACGGTCAGCTTGTACTATAAAAAGAAGAAAATAGGATTAAATATCGTCAAAGAAACTGGATGTGGCACCTTGTAGATGTTCAGGCACCTGTGTGGGTTTGGCCACCGGGTCCAGTCTGACCAGGTAGACCTCCAGGGTCCGCTCCTTCTTCATGGGGAGTGGCAGCGTCAGGTAGCAGAAGGGGTCGAAGGTCACGGAAACCTTGGAGCAGACAGGACAAACGAGGGTGGACTTGAACAGGCCGTGAAAAATGTCCACGATGATGGAGTCGTTCCTCTTTATGTGGTTCTCCCACGCCTCTTCTGCCACGACCTGACGGGAGGGGACAAAATGACGATCAAAGAACTCTAAAGGCAAAAACTGAACATTTTTAAGGATCTCAAAATCAACCTTATCAGGTCGGCCGTTGGCGTCCTTCAGCTGGATGTATGGCTTCTTCCTGATGCGGTTCAAATCCTCGTGAAGGCCGTCCAGGAGGAAGGCGAGAAGCTCGTGGGAGTCCTGCTGCTGGTAGCCGGAAAACTGCGGCGCAAAGCGGCCCACCTGCGTCTACAAAACAAAACGCAAAAACACACAAAGAGGTTTCTGTGGAGTCGAAGTGAAACAAAAAAAGCAACAAAATTGATGCTAAACTTGAACCTAAAGCTACAACTGGTGATCACAATTATTCTAACGTAACTCATGATAATATATATGTGAAGGAAAATTTGTACTTTTGGTTTTGATGGAGGACAAAAATAAAGAAAAATGAGATTTAAACTTTCTGAGTATTTATTCAAATCGCAAACAAAAAAAAACTGGTTGAAGTTAGGTCTAAATTCCACTTTAACAGTTAAGGGGAAATCTGTGTCACATTTTAAAATAAAAGCTAGTGAACAGTGAAAGTTTAAACCAACTGCAGATATTTCAGAGTTAAGATTCAATAATACGAAATTTCTGATTTGTTATAACATGCTAAACACAATTTTCCTGTAGCTAAACTAAATTAAGCAGGAAATCCTACTCTGTGTTAATAGGAAAAATTATGATTCATCTTTTTGTCCTGAAGAATAACTGGAGTTTGAGTTGAATTCTCTCCATGCTAAAATTACAGTCTGTGAAACTCCCTTAAATGTAACATTTTTACAAATCCGAACCTTTGTTTAACTGAATCTTCATCCTCTGTAAAATGCATCTGCAGTCAGTTTAAACTTTCGCTGCTCACGAGATTTTAATTAAGAAATAAAACAGATTTAAAACAAAAAATGATTGTCAAAAACAGATTTTCCCTTAACTTTACCCTCAACTGGTAATGACAAATTCAGACGCCAACTTCAGCCTCATTTGACTTAAATGAGACCTCTTTCAAACATCTTTAAGACTAAAAACTACATTTTAAGCAGAATTTCATGTAGGAACATTTTTCCCTTTTGAGGGAAAAGTTAAGGAAAAATTGCTGAAACTTAAAACAAAAAAAAAAAAAATCCACCAACTTTAGCATCATACAGGTCAGTAATGAAAGTATTGTCTAACAATAAACCCACTGAGTCAATGTTTCTATGGCAACCACTCTCACCAATCAGGAATGAGATTGTTCAAAGTGGGATACACAAAACCTGTGAAATGTTTCAAACGTTTGGCATAAGGCCAATATAATTAAGCATCTGATTGGTCCGTTTATAACTTGCACTACAGAATATATCATCACTTCTGATCAAAAAGTCTATGCAAACGTGCATATGGAGCTTCTGCTTTCAAAACTCTCGTTCACGTGCAGCTGTACAAGTTTCTACGACCATATTCGACATTTCATACTAAGCCTTCTACAACTGTAGGTGGCGGACACGCGCTAGTAAACGGCAGAAAAAGAAAAAGAAGAAGCCCCTCCCTGCTTGTCCAGTGTGAACAACATCACATTACAGCTGTTTAGTTCTCAATAGAAGTCTCTGGGATTTTTGGCTTCTTGGAGCCAGCAGGTACTTCCTGTTTGGAACGCGACGGGGGAGGAGTCACTCAGTCCAGTTCTCATATACAGTCAATGATTAAACCACCTGCAGTAGAGAACCCGTGCGTTCAGATGTTCACCTTAAAGGGTCTCGGCGTGACGTAGCTGTACTTGCCCGACCACAGCTGCTTGATGAGGTCAGCGTAGGCCCGCGCGATCTCCCCCTTCATCCCCAACGGGTTGTCCTCGTTGAGCTCGTCCGTGTACTTGTCTTTGAGGAAGTAGTCCGTCAGCGGAGGAATATTGCTTAAACACTGACAGCAGAAGTGAACACAACAGTTAGAAACCTTCTAAACTACAAAGAAGACGCGAGGACGGTCTCCGTACCTGCACAGCAGAGTTCATAAAGCAGGTGTTCCCTAAGTTGGATAATCCGCAGAGTCCTGAGCGCTCGCTGGGTCTGCTCTGGTCGGAGTAGTCGTAGCTGTTGGTGTAGGGGTGGTAGGACGGCAGACTGTAGCTGGAATTCTTCACGCTGCAGCGCAAATGCAGAAAAAGAACATCGTATTAACCCGAATTTTTGATGAAGCATCAAAAAAATCTACAAACATCTAATAACTTTTTGGACTAAACCAACAGCACAACTCCCCCAAAAACAAACAAACAAGCTTCTGGGAAGAATCTGGGGGTCTTTCCAGACCTCTGAGCGACGCCGCCCGCCTCTGAGGCGTCCCAGCCCTCGAAGGACACGGCGGGCGCCTCGCAGCTCAGCACGTGGTGCTCCACCCTCCGGGAGTCCAGCTCCACCGCCTCAGGCCGCAGGCACCACCAGCAGCAGAGGAGCATGACATCCCAGCCCCGCCCCAGGCCCGGCCCACGCCGGCCCGCATGTCAGCGGCCCGGGCTGAGCAGGAGGCGCATGTCGGGGCGCGGCTCCAGCGGGGATCTGACCAAAGTGGACCTCATGAACGAAGTCCAAAAAAAAAAAAACTTCTCGCCGTCCTCTCCTGCGTAGTTGTTTGGAGCTGTCCTCTCCGCTCCTCCCTGCGGCCTGTCTGCTGCTTTCCACTCAAGCCTGCGGATATTTATAGCAGCGACGAGGATGCTCAAGACTGGAGGTGCGCACAGAAAAGGAGGGGGGGAGCAGCCCACATCCAGCTGAGGCTGCAGTATTCACCCGCCTGACGCGGCGCTCTCCCTCAAAGTCATTTTCCTGCACAAGCGTCCTGACGTTTTCTCCCCACCCCCCCAACATTTTTTTTCTTCAATAATTGAAAAAAAATGAATTAAAAAATCCTCCCTCTCCTGACGCCTTTAGCCCCTCCCCAATCAAAACCAGAAAACCTCAGATTCCCTGAACCGTTTGGGTGGATGAAATGATCCCTGAAGGTCGCTCAGGACCGCAGAACGGGTGCGGTGAGCTCAGAGGGGATTGAGGACATTAAAGGGGGGGGTGATAAAAACTGAGAATCATGGGAGCATCGCTGCTTCGGCTAAAACCGGTTATCCAATACGGGAACGCTTCCAACGAAGGAAGGAGGAAAGGAAAAAGCAGCCCCCCCTCCCCTCCCCATGCATAATTGATAGCACTGCTGCTAATGAATGAAGGAGGAGTTGCTCATTTTACCCATAATCCTCTCTTGTTAGGCATTTTTTTTACAACTAAAAAAAAACCACACATCATGAGTGCAGGGTTACACGTTATGAGAGAACCAACAGAACAGGAAGTTCAATCACGGATTTCTACAATTTGTGGTTCGTCTTTCTGCATTCCGGCGGCGAGCGCAGAGATGCTGAGTCGATACCACACAGACGCACACTAAACACAAACACACACACACAGGCTGGACGGAAAAGTGAAGTGAAGCAGCTCCTACGAGAGTCAAGCAGTGCCGTCTGTCACACGACTGACTGAAAACAAACATGTTTGGGGTGTCAAGCTCCACAGGTGGGTGGAGCTGGATGACGGAGCCACGCCCATTTACATTCCACTTAAATAAACGTTTTAGTTAGGGCTGGGCGATAGATTTAAGAAGATTTATACTTAGGAAAATCTGAATTTTTTCCCCAGCATCCCTGGTCTTCCGTTATCCAGACATTAAATTAGAAACTAGAAAGAGGAGCTAGTTCTTGAAAAAATGAAGAGTTTTTCTGTTATTTGATACTTGTTTGGTTTGCAACTTAAGACTTATACATTTCTAAATCTGTTGAGCTACGTTCACATTTCAAGAATGTTTAGCCCACAGTATTCACACTAAACAAGCAGGGAAGGGCTTCTTCTTTTTCTACTGTTTACTAGCGCTTGGACGCCACCTACAGTTGGAAGAGGAATGGTGCGAAATGTTGAATCGATGCAAATCTCGCTATTTGGGTACAAACAGTTCTTTTCTTTCCTAGCGTCCGGCAAGGGCCTGTACGGATAACCACGTGAGGAGAGTCGCCTCTTTAATTTGAAAACAAAAAAAAGACGTCGCAAAGCTGGGTTCATGAGATAAACCACTAAGTTTGGCGAGTTTCACCGCGTCGCCTCCACATTCATAACCCTGATTGGTCAGAGTTCGACCTGGTTTAGCTAGCAGCGACTGTTCTATGGCCGCACGTTTGAACATAGAGCCCAAAAATGGTCATAAAAGCTTGAGTAGCGACACACGAACGTGGAAGCCGGAAATTTATATTGGAATTGGCCGCTTGAACGCACAACAGTAAATTCATTTCTACACCAGAAACAAGGCGGAGAAGTGCTGCGCTCTACGAGATCCTCACGCTAGCAGCTGCTCACAGAACACCCGCCGCATTGTTATACAAACATTATTACAGATTGTATTTAGTTGCACTTTTGACTCCCAAAAGGAAGAGTTTTTGCTAAATCCATTTTGTCTGCAATAATTTGAATAAAGAAATACCAAGAAATGTAATTTTTAGCTTAATTATCCTCTTTTAAGCCTCGTTTCCACTGAGCGGTCCAGTACGGTCCAGTTAATTCTGGAGAGCGTTTCCACTCAGTTTAGCCTCGCTTCCAGTGAGTGGCTCATGAGGGGTGTAGACCGCTAGCGTGCCGCTAGCTCACCCTGTCACACCGTCACCAAGGGTAGCGAGGAATGTTTGCAGTTCCACCACAGACCAGACCTTGTTTGATTTGTGACCAAAAAAATAAACAGGAAACCACAAAAACCCACATGCTTACAAGCGTTGGAAACGTTAGCTTAAATGAGCGCCATTTTGGTGCTTTCTAATGTTGTCAACAATTTCTCCCAATCAAAGGATGGCTACAGCGGCTCCGCCCCAACTGTTCCGTTCCACTTTTCAATGGACCTACAACCGATGGGGCCCTGCCAAGAGGTATGGGTCGGTACTGTTTAATAGATTCAAAGGAAACGCTCAAAATACTGGACCGCTCTTTGGAAACGAGGCTTTAGTTATGATTACAACTCTAAAAACCTGTGTTGTTTTCTAGGACATAGTTTCTGCAGAGTGGCAGGAGTTCTTTAGAAATTTGTGGGCGAGACAACTTGAGTAACCCCGCCCCCTTCCTGTCAACCATAACCGAGAGCTCTCCATTTACGTGCTCCCCTGCTAGCTTACAGCCCCTCACACCCTCAACCTAACATTATTGATGCGACTAAAATGGCGAGCAATAACGGAGCTACAGCTTTGAACCAGATACCAGCTCAGACGAGGAAAACGAAGACGTTCATGGACCTATTTGTCTATTTGTAGCTTTTACATCACAAACACAATCATTTACAACAGCCTTTTTTCGTCTGCTCCTGATTCACGAATTGCATTCAGAAATGCAATTTTGAGCTTCTGTTCTTCATCATCAGAAAAATCTTAAAAACACAATTTTCATCAAAGCGAGTCTTTAAGTTGAGGGTGACATCCGTCATGCAGCTGCACCAGAACGAGAATCTGAATTTATCACACCTAAAATCAGAAGATCAATGCAGTCATTTCAGAGAGAGGGTTAGTGGTGGACAGCACTGCTGTGACCGAGTTAGAATCAAACCTCAAAAATCACGGCCAGAGACAGAAATCCATGAAAAAAGCTGATAAATTTGACCAAAACCGACTTCAAAAATTGAAAAGATCAGATCAGACTAGAACTGGGTCTCTGGCTGTGATGCTTTCCCCTCCTCCCCGGTTCCACCGTCAGCCCCCACTATGCCTTACTTCCTGCTGTTGAAGCTGCTGTTATGACTGTTTGTGAGTGATGAAGGCGAGATCTTTGGCAAAGCAGAGAGATTGGAAGCGCCAGATGACCTTCAAAAGATAAAGAATAAGATCATGAGTTAGAGGAGGAGAATAGATAAATAAATAAATAAAACATAAAGGAAGAGGCGTGTCAATCAAAGTGAACAGCGATGAGTCAAACCAAATGAAAGTGACATGTGAGCGAGGAGAGGCCGAGCGAAGGGGGCGGGGCACTGAGGGAACGTCAGATATTTGAGAAAAAAGGGCGCCGACTGAGCTCAGATCTAAGCAGGAGGCGACGCCGGAAGGAAAGCGGCGCCAGACGCCCTTCACTTACTTGGACGCCGTGGAGCCCCGTGGCCACGAGCCGTCTTCGTTCTTCTGCTCTATGACAAGAACCTTCAGAGAGAAAAAACAGAAAATTCCAGCTGCTTCTTTGGGTGTAGACAGACATCTCTCGTCTGCTAGACTTTTCTGAGCAGCAGAAGCATTCTGATAGCTGCAAAAACATAGTTTTAGTTAAAGAAAAGACTACTTCCTTATTAGATTTGATTCAAATTTTAAACCTTTATTGATTTGAAGTTGATCTACCAATTTACGATTCAATTTGATTTCAAATTTAACAAAAATCTCTTTGTGAAATTTACTTTTTTTAATTAAATAAAGTTCATGTAATTACAGATTTAAACTGAACACAGATTACATTTTTATTAATAAAAATGAAAAAAAAAGTATTAAATACCAACACATTTTTTTCTTTTTGCCTGAAAATTTTAAGAAATTCATTCAAATTAAAAATAGATGTGTTTGTTTGATGATTATTATGAAATAAATGTACATATTTGATGATTAATATGAAATCAATTTCCAGATTTGATGATTCTTATGAAATAAAAGTGTGGATTTGATCATTAAAATCAGTATTTTTCAGAGAAAAATGATTTTATCCTTAGACTGTATTTAAAACCCTGCCTTAAGCTGTAGTTTTGATCATTGAACAATGAACAGTGAACAATTTTGGGGCAAAAAAATGTATATCCAGACCTAAACTATCTGGACTTTACCTTTATGATCTGCTTATTAGTTAAATATCGACATTTTATTTTTTATTTTTTAATTTTATTTCATCCTTGTTATACAGTTTTCACAAATAAAAATATATCACAACTTCCTATAATTATATTATATAATTAACTATAATAATAATAAATACGATAAGTAAGAAACAACACAAAAAAGAGTTTTGCTCCCACCTGTCCCTGGTAGAGGCCGGCGTCCTGGATGGTGCTGTCGGGCTTGTTGAGCGGCTCGAAGGTGTTGCTCATGTATCTGTTCCACAGTCGGGTCTCCTTCTCCTCGGGGATGCTGAACAGCTTCCTCATCTCCTTCTCTATCATGTCTGCAGCGTCACACAGAACCAGAGTTTATTTGGTGACGTTTCTCAAATCATTTTTGAGAATGAGTAACTAAAGAGGTCACAGACTGGGGGAAAACACACATACAGTATATAGATGCTTTTATTCAGAAAAACACAACGTTGGGCTTTAGAACCGTCCACGAGGGATTTGTTTTCTGTCTTTTCTGCATCCACTAATGAAACCTAACACTGGGATTTATTGATTTGTTGCTGCATTAAAGCAAAGGAAGCTTTAAAACGTCATCGTGGAGCGGAGCTGCAGCCTCCATCGCTTCAGTTCCTCTTTGGAATCAACAGAACAGCAAATCAAAAACACATTTCAGTTAGCTAACCACTAGCTAGAAAAACTGAAGTGCTACAATGATCATCTCTGGATCCATTCTAAAAGTCGCCTTTTTTATTATGATGATGTTGTTATTAGCCAAATTTTTTTTAAAAGTTTCGTTTTCTAGGACTTAGTTTCTGCAGAGCGGCAGGAGGTCATAAAAAATTCACCTCTGAGTTGTTGCCGTGGAATAGCGCTGTACAATATGGAAAAAAAATAGTATTTTTATGATATAGATCATTTTTTTATCACAATAGCGATATATATCGCGGTATATCGCAGTTGCGATATATGTGTATCGCAATATATCACGTTAACAATATATCACAAGAGCAATATATATCACGATATGACACAATAATGATCTCAATATATCGCAAAACGATATTTATCGCGGTATATCACAATTGTGATAAATGTATATCGCGATATAGTACAATAACTATGTATCATGATATATAACAATAGCAGTATATATTACGGTATACCACAATAATGATATTTATACCTCGATGTATCACAAAAACAATATATCACAATAGCGATGTCTGTCACTATTTTTTCAAATAACTGAACAGTTACAAATGAGAAACATTTTTTATACCAGTTTCAGGTTCTGTAGTAGGAAAACACATTTTTGCACATAAGTTCAGCAATAAAAATAAACAAATAAAAAAGATAGAATTGGTGCCGTTTTCTATTACCCACACATGTGTTGTCATATCGCCCAGCACTAGCTAGGAGCTCAAAGCCCATCTCTATTTAAGTATCAAATATGATCTTTTTCAAACTGCATTTTTTAATAAATTTAATAACTTTAATAAAAAATACTCATAGTAAATTTTAAGCTTATTTTTCTAAATAAATGTCCTTCATCCTCAAGAAAATACAAGAAGAAGATTTTTTTTCAAAGTGTGAGTCTTTAAAATGTATAAATATTTGTTCTGGAATAAAATATTAGTTTTTTTTATGCTAAACTGTGAAAAGTGCTAACTTTGTGGCTGAATGGAAGACTAGAGTTGAGTCATAACAAAGAATCTTAAGATAACATGCAGCCGTATAGTCATAGAGGTTTGGTGAAGCATTCACATCACGTCAACCAATCAGAGACTCCGCTTTGGCCTATGTCAATGATGTGATGTGGGTGGAGTCCAAATCCAACAAGGAAGAGAATATCATCCTTTTCTTTCTGATTTGTTTTTCTTTTTTCCTATCAAGAAAATAGTAAAAAAAAAAATCTTCTCCTTTTATTCTTATTTCCCTCCTTGAACTAATTAAGGTAACAACCTAAATGCTAAGACATATCATTAAGAGTTTAAAAAACAAAGAAATTGTCGTCTCTGAACACATCCGCTGATTCTCCTCCTACCTATCGTGTCGGCTTTACTGAAGCGTCTGGTGATCACGTTGTCCATGTTGCTGTCCTCACACAGCTTCAGCTCCGTCAGGTACACCTCCACCTTGCAGTGCTTCACAAACATACCCTGCTCCACCACCTGCAAAAGCAGAATCTGCCGTGAGGACACATGCAACAACAAAAACGCTCTTTAAGCCCAAAGCAGCCACGATTTCTGGAAGCAGCCGATTCATTCTGCATTTCGTTTGTGTCTGGATTCACGCGGCGCTCTGATAGGGGCAGCGTTGGTGTGAGGAGCTCAAATTAGCAACACCTCGTGGAAACAGCTGAGGGGTCCCGGCCTATTTATTCCAGCGCTCCGGTCCGCTGGCGTACGTGCACACGAATGTCACGGAGAGCGGTGACAGGAGTGTGCACGCAGCACTCACTTCTGCCACAAATCTAGACATTAAAAAGCACCAAATAAATGTTGGGATTTTTAGCTGAGGGAGGAAATAAATAAAAACTTTTTTGATAAACTTTTTCTTAAGTCACAGCTGAAATGACGCGCCCTCCTACTTTCACCCTCTAGTTGCCATACTGGTTATGTCTGTCATAAGCTGCTCTCTGGATGACCTCATCAAACATTCCTTCAGCCAAAAAAAAAAAAAAAAAAAAAAAAAAACAAGGACGCAAGCGGCTTCAGCGACCCGGCAGGTCTGTGCAACCCCTCCTAAAATCCTCAAATCCACCTCTATCTGTTCTCTAAAGGACGCGAGTTCACCCCCCCGCCGCCCCGGGGACGACCCGACCCCCCAAAGACCCGGAAAGCCAATAAAAAAAAGGGAAAACCAGGAGGGAAATCTGCTAATGAACCTCCTGCATGTTGAGTCTCGCAGATCGCTCCATGTAGCTTTTCTGTCATCCAGACCGCCGACTGAAAATAGAAACCCCGGGGGGGTCACCCGATACGTGACAAAAATGGCTAAAAGGGGGAGGGTCAAAGGAGGGGGGGGCATAAGAGGTGAGAGGGGAAGAGCCACCTCCAGCAGCCATGACAAGCAAGATATGCAGCAGCAGCCATGAAGCTGCAAGCCTTCAATTACTGTTAATCAGCAAATTGGACGTCTACTGCCCCCTACTGGCCATCCCCAAAACAACACGTATGCAGATACATAACCACAAGGCTATATTAAAATGAAAACAACTTTTTCTACATTAAATAACTTCATGTCATCATGTTTTATAGAACAAAAATAGATCAAAAAGTTTTCCAAAGCCAATTACCTTGCGTGCGATAGGCTCCTGTCCCTCCGTCAGCCCGTACCAGCTGACCAGCTTATTCCAGCCCTCCGTCGGGACCAGGATGTAGTCCAGCTCATCGATGAGGTGCTCCTTGATGGCGAGGACGTCCCCATCTAGAGCAGGAGGTGAGGAGAGGGTGAGAAACAGTCCCAGTGGGCATCGCTAACAGAGTCGGCCTGCCGTCTCCCACGGCAACCAGACAAAAAAGTAGAGGAAAAGAAAAGGCTTGCTGGAGAATTTTCTACACCCCTAAAAAAAGGGGCAAATAGCTACAGTACAGAGTTTGAGGACAAAGCTTTTTTTTTTAAAAATCTCCATAATGCCTGTGTTTGGATTTCCAGAAATGATCAAAACTACAGTAAACTTTAAAATTAGATTCAATTAATTATTAATAGTAATTTTATACATAAAAAACTACTTCAATGAAAATTGTTTTTTAACATGTTCTTGTGGTGTTTTTCTGATGATGGAGGAGATATAGAAAAAAATTAAGCTCAAAATTACATTTCCGTGTATTTCATTACTGAAATCACTGTAAATCAGGAGCAGATGAAAAAATGCAGTTTGAAAAAGATCATATTTGTGAAGTTGAACATAGATCAAGTTGAGAGTGTGAGGGGCTGTAAGCTAGTGGGAGATTGTAAAGAGATAGATGATGGGAAGTGCGGAAGGCGAGCTTAGTTCCGCCCACAACTCAGACAAATTTCTAACGAACTCCTGCCGCTCTGCTGAAACTATGTCTTCAACAGTTTGTTTGATTTTGGCTAAAAACAACAAATTTAAAAGGGAATGCTTTTAAAATAGATCAGAAGGTGATCGGAGAGGGTTTTTAAGAACCCATGCTAGGATAAAACCCCAATATTTTGTATTGCTTGAAACTAAGGGTGAAATATCTGGAAAAATAAGAAAATAAAATGAGTACAAACACCATAAAAAAATGATTATTTATTCCAGATGTGCTTACTATAAAGAGGAAAAGGTCAAGAAAAAGTACATCTAACGTTTTAAAATATTTGTAATAAAAAAGTTAGGCTAAGTTAATCAATTATATAGACTTTTATTTGATCAGATCAGCACCATGGAAATGTAAAATTTGTTTATTTGTTTTTTTAGGCAAAAAAGATATTTTATAGTGTCAGATTTTTTTTTTTATTTTGTTAATTTTTTTAGTCTAAATTACCAACTATAAGAAAACAGTTTTCTCATGTTTTAGGTTTATAAATTAAGTTTTGGAATATTATTTTGAAAACTGAGGCCACATCCTGCCCCAATTAAAAATGCATGATCAGAATTTCAAAATAAATCTCTCGGCCGGAAGGAGCGTGAGTTTTTAAAGGCGTGTTCTTACCTTTAAGGAGGCCTGAGTTATCAACCGGTCCTGGGTAGACATTCTGGTCCCCCATCTGATATTTATCCCAGCTGTCGAATCCCACATATTTCTTCCACTGTTTGAACCAGTGACTGTCCACCAGGTACCTGAAACACGGAGCGGACGGAATTACCCCAGACGGGAATGGCGTTTTAACGCACGCGCAGGTAATGGATGCCCCGGGACACCTAAACAAATGTGATTCGGAGAAGCTCGACGGACTTATAGTTGTAACTTTAGCTTTCTCAAAGTCACGTCGAGTTCAAGTTGCTGCACGCCCGGCCAGCTGGCTGGGAGATTTTGACAGGTGGTTTTTTTTCCCGACTCCGCCCTGCCGAAGCTGAACCCGCTGACTGGAAAACCACTTACAGCGTTCATTGCTAACCAATTAGCTATTAGCTTGCTCATTAAGAAAAATCGAGATAAATGGCGGCGGTTTCAGATAAATTGTCAACTCAGACGGGAGGCTGCGGTTAAGACAAGACTCAAAACCCAAGCAGGAGGCGAGAATAGAATGTTTTTCTCGGGATTGATTGGTCCTCACTGGAGTCCCACCGCTAGCTTGCCTCGGAGCTCACTGTCAACACGGCCCGCCGCCTCAGCTTTCTTATCTTTCTCAACGTTGCCAACCCCGGCGGGTCTAACCGGCACGCGCACAGAGTCCTTCAGAATAAATTAGTCCGGTTCTCACCAGGTGTCTCCCTTTCTTAGCTGTGTTTTCAGTAGCGCCGCGATCTCTCCTCTCTGAGTATCCAGATCAGCCGCTCCTCCCTCCGCCATCTTTGCTCGGGCATTGCATGCTGGGAAAGCGTGTAGCGTCACTGAGTCACGTGGGGGAGTGACGCAATGATGGCAGCCAATTCGGAGGTCCTCAGCCATGCGGATGAGTTATTCGAGGAAACCGGGTAAAAATTGCTTCATCATGATGGCATTCTGCTCTTCTGTGCCGCGTAATATTAGGGCCACCAGAAAAGAAAGAACAAATAAATAAATTTATGAGAATAAAGTCGAACACTTTTAAAAAAAAAGTCGCAAAATTATGCGGGAGTATGGCGCTAATTCGGGGCCAATATTATCTGAAACCATTGACTGTATAAGAAACAATAGAATAATAGAAATAGAAAAATAATTGTTACAGTCAATGTTTGAAACCCAAATAAATCAAATGGAAAAAATATTGGTGTTTGGTCAAAATGAAAATGTAAAATATCTAAAACTTTTTGCTATTCTAAAATAAACTTAGTTTTTTTTCAGCTTCAAATGTTCTGATTTTATGGTTTAAAACTCATAATTTCAATTTCAAAACTTATTTTTCAGTTTATTTTTTTCCCCCTTTTTTCATTTACGAATCTGAAGGTTCCAGATTTTGGCGCCCTTGTGGCGTGTTGGGGCGGGGCTAACACGAGGACCAATTAAAATCGATGTGGTTGGTAACTTCAGTCCCAGTGTGTTCACTGACTCTTATAACTGTAATAATTATGATCAGTAAATGGCTGTTTAGTCTGTACTATCATAGTCTGAAGTTGTCCCAAGACGGGTGTAAAAAGCAGAGTTTTATCACATACAAACCGCGGTTCCAAAACTCTATTCTAGTCCATTCAAAGCACCATCTTGTTGTGTTAAAAACAGGCGTCAAAAACGTCCTTATGCTTGGATAAAATGGCCATGTGGTGGCTCACCCTTATTAAGACTACAGAACACTATGTTAAAACTACGTAGGACCAGTAAACATTTTGCATGAAGCGCTTTTCCGGCCCGATAGCGGAACTCACTGATCACTCCTGACCTAACCCCAACCAGCCTCCTCAAGAATCCAATTGATTGTTTTGAATTAGAACTTTACCCTTTAAAGGCCTTAACCTAACCCCCATGACCGACTGACATGTCCCAAAAAAATCCTAAATTGACTTAACTGGTGTGAGGTAGACCCTGAGCTCTGCTCCTGGGGATGGTTGTATGGAGTGTGCTCTGACCCCGCCCTCTTATGGAGGGTGGGGTCTGAACGGCTTTCTTTCTAACCCGTACAAAGTTGAAGTCCCACCATGGGAGCCTCATTGGGGCGTGTAAGGGGAGGGCAAGAATTGGGGCTCAGGTCTGTAGCCCCTGATGTATTGGAGGTAAGGGGGGGGGGTGCTATTTGAGGTGCCCGATCAAAGAGATGACAGGTCCCACCCTGTGCTGTCTCTGCAGGGGAAGACCTCGACCCAGATCAGTAAAATGAGATGAAGATGCTGATGGAGAAGTTGAAGGGGGTATTCTACTCCCAGGAGTAGACCACTCCTTCACCGTGGTTGGTTGAGGCCACTGCAGCACTGGTCCATTGCTCCGCCTCCAGCACTGATCACATAGCCCAGGAAAGAAGTTGAAGTTTTATGGAACGCACATTTCTCTCCCTTAGCCTACAGTCCATGAATGATCCGTTGTTTCAGCAGCATCTGCTGGACGTGGGAGACGTGCTCCTCGAAGGAAAGATCACAATGTCATCTATGTAGATGATGACACATCGCTGCAGCAGGTCTCGGAAGACATAATTCATGTAAACCTGGAAACAGAGGGGGCACTGCAGAGAGCAAAGGGTATGACCAGATACTCATAATGTCCAGAGATGGTAGAAAAGCTGATCTTCCATTCATC